>NC_053156.1:139213231-139513231 GCF_016835505.1 Polypterus senegalus
AAAGAGGCAGCATGGAAGCAGAATCGTAAGCGCTGCTGCTTCACAGATCCAGAGAACTACATTTGAGTCCCAGCATGGTCACTTTCCAAATGGGCTTTCTTTAAGTATTTCAGTCCTCTTAAAAAACATATTAAGTATAGTTTATCTAAAGTTTTCCTGGTGTGGTTCCATGAATGAGTTGGCTGGTGTCTTCTCTTGAGTTTCTTTATGCTTTCTGCTCAATGTCGCTGGGAAAACTTATTCCTTGGCAGTTACCTTATAATAGAAAAAAAGTTGAAAAGTTGATGTATGATAAAAAAGGCTTGTTCCAAAACAGTTCTAAATGTTTTTGAAGGTGCTGGTACGTTATAAAAAGGGTTTTCAGTATTTATGTTGAGTTAATGCACAAAAAATGGTTTGGTCTTTTCACAGCTCTAGGAACAAAGTTCAATCTGTTACTTTTCCCCTAGCATATTTATTTTTAAAATTTTGAATAGGTTTTTCTCCCACATTTCAATGCTTTCAATACAATACAAACTCTGAAATGAGGTGATATAAGGTGTGGGGAAATATGCCCTGCAGAATTCCACTTTCATATTGTTGGCCCAAATAGGAAACAGACATTTTTGTTGGTCAGTTTCTTTATTTTACCACACTCTGTAAACACTGAGGAAAGAAATTTAATCATTTCGATGACCTTTTACTGGCCAATAAAAACTCTGCAAATGGCTGAATTAGCTTGAGAGTACCTAGAGTTTTCTGATCTTAGAAAATATGAGTATTTAAGCTTGAAAGGGTATTTTTAAATATTGCAGTAAAATTAATGTAACTCACTGGCACTTAAAATTATTTCTGTACTTGCAAAGATTAAAATTAATGTGGTGAACTGGAAATGTGGTCAAGGTAAAGCAGAAAGTTTTGTGCTATAATCATTGTGGAAACACCTTTTAAGACCTGCACAAAAAAGATGAAGAATGAGAAGTGCCTACTAATGGAAACAAAAGGGTGCCACCAAAGTGAAAGCACCAGGAGCGAGAAAGAAAAATCTGAGTAAAATTCACAGGCAAGAGTTGAGAACCTAAAAAGAAGAAAGAGTTGAATTTCAAAGGCCAAATGCAGAATCAGAGTTGTTATCAAACTAACACTGAAAAAGGGCCATTACTAATTGTTGTCTTTACCCCTAAGTGATTTGGAACATAAGATTTAGCAAAAATGTTGTAAATTAGAATACAAAGTACAAAACAACACAGGAAAACAATAAGGCCTAGAGCTTCCCTGAGTCTTGTTAAACAGTACTTGTATTCTGATTATCACTTGTCTGCTAATGTAAACTCATTCCCTTAATTCTATACTAGCGACTGGGAGCCCGATCGAATTAGGCTATAAATTCTAAGTTTGTGAAATCAATACTTTCTCTGCAAAGAATTATTTGTTTTTTTAAGTCCTTGAAATGATTTTGTTATCATGGCACTAATTTGTGCTTAAAATAGATCTTTTCAGCCAATGTAATGAAGAGCTTCCTGTTTAAACGGGGTTGCGAGACGTGAACTCAGCTCTTCGGCGCACCTCGTGATTTTTTTCCGGCAAACACATCTTCAAAACAAACTGTATTTTATGACTCTAATCAGAGTCGGAGTAATAATTATGTTGGCCTGGTGGATCATGTGTTGCCAGTACCTGACTGGTGCATGGTTGATTAACGTCAACCACAATTCGTCCTCAATAATATCTGTGTGATTGCACATGGCAATGCTGTACCGCTGAGCATTTTCACGCCGCAAGGCACGGGCTGCTTGATTTCTTTCAACCCGTGCTGCATTTGCAGCTGCTCGAGATTCTTCAGTTGCTTGTGCATGGCTGGCATGATTTCTTTCAGCGTTAGTAGCATTCTGTAGCACACGTTCTTCATCTGTCCTTTGTGTCCGTTTTACACAATTTGTTTCAGTGTTAGTAGCATTTGTAGCCGCATGGTGCTCATCCGTTTGTTGTGCATGTTGTGTACGTCTGATCGCATTAGCAAGTCTACGTTCCTCGTCAGTCATGTGACTTCGTTTCCTACGCATCCTTTCCACCGCCGCTAGTCTTCTGGCTGCGTTGTGATCGTCACTCATTTTAGATCTGAGATCAGCTAAAATTTAAACAATGACCGTTGTTAATACCCAGCCGTCATTACTCAGTTTGCCAATAGATGTGAAAAGGACGGATGCCAAATTGCATGGTTCTAACTTGTATTGAGTCGAGGTATTGACGCGAACACGATACATACAGGGTATTGACGCGAACACCATACATATGGATAGTATCAAATTATATATAAGGATCTGGTTTCAACAGATATAGTCAATCCTATCCATTCTCTACATCAACCTGGCTGTATACTGTCATCTATAAGAAAACTTCAAGCTTTGTCTCAGATTTCTTCTGGGCAAGCCCTGGTGTCGCTTAATGGGGTCATAGTCAACAACAACATTTATTTATATAGCACATTTTCATACAAATAATGTACCTCAAAGTGCTTTACATGATGAAGAAAACAGCAAAAAAAAAAAAAAAAGACAAAGTAAGAACTAAAATAAGACAACACTAATTTACATAGAATAAGAGTAAGGTCTGATGGACAGAGAAGACAGAAAAAACAACAAAAGACTCCAGACGGCTGGAGAGAAAAAAAAAATCTGCAGGGGTTCCAGACCATGAGACCGCCCAGCCCCCTCTGAGCATTCTACCTAACATAAATGAAAATAGTTGCATCCTATAAAGCACTATAGCCACCAAGTCTTCACCAGTCTTTAAATGACTAGGTTTCTTAAGTAACTCATTTCAGATCTTTATTTAAAGGCCAGGTATGGTCCCGGAAATATGTCCTTTTTAATCACTTAAAGGTGTCATCTGTGTCATTTCCTTGTAATTTTGCAAGTGACCCTACGTAATGCATTTTGGACCACCCCGCACAATTACATAGTATACAACCACAAGCTCTTTTTCCTATCAATGCTTTTTTGTACTCCTTTATCACAGCTTTGCAGGGCTTTGTTCCTTTTCTAAGATAACTCTTCTTACCTTTAATCCCAGTACCTACCAACAACATTTCTACCTGTTGGATTTCAGGGCTGCCTCTATTAATTGATTTCTGTCTCTTTAACAGACCTGCACTCTGCACAGATGAGAGACATGAAGCTAGCAAGAGTGTAGGTTTGTGTCATTCAAGAGACTGAAATGCCATTGGTTGGTCAGCAGGGAAGTTGCATCCAATCACTTGCCAAGATGGGTGGGCTTTTGGGAACACAGCTGATTCCTGGTGGAGAAAAAAGGATGTGTGAGAAGAAAATAAAAAGAAAAGAGTAGTGGAGCTGATACACTTGTCAAAAGTGATAAAAGTACAGGAATAGAAGAATGGAATTAAATTTGCTATTGTTAAATTATTGAAAAACCTTGGTAGATGTAGAAGACGCCATAGTGTCCATTTTGAGACAGACCGTTCATCTGTTCTCAGAAGAAATCCTGATACTGTATTACTCTTCACTGGTGTGGAGTGTAGAATTCTTGACTGCAACTTGGAAGGGACATTATTTGTTTAAGATGATCTTGTGCAGATGATGTGGTTACAATGGACTTTGACAGAAATTACCATTATTTATTTAATTTTATTTTTATTTGAGCTCAGATGAGTGAAAGCCCCCTTTGATTGTTTTCTGGCCACAACGCTCACAAGGCTTCCAGTACAGGCCTATAATGTGGGTGTGGGCCCATACGCGGGTTGATTATTAATTTTATTCAGGACTGTGACATGCTGCTGGCATTAACTTTACAAACGTTTTCGATTGATATATGTGACATACTGTTGAAATTGTTAACTTTACAAATGTTTGTGATCAATAATTGTTAAAATATATTTACTTGGTTTCCTATATGTTGGTACTGTATAATAGTGGTTTCTTTTAATCGAAATAGGTGGATTTGGTATAAATATTTTTGCAGATTTAATAAAGGATAACAACAATGCACACCTTTATTATTATAATTATTATAAAAGTATTTTTTATTTAGTAAATGTTCTGTTTTAATTAAGTTAATTTGTATTCTCTGTTTTGTTATTATCATCTTATGATTATGTGTATGTTTGGTTTGGAATGAAGCAAATGTAGGTAAATGTGGACGTAACTAAATAGTTATTCACTATAAAGATAAGCTACAGGAGAGGATCAGGAGAAGAAGCTCTGGATCCTTTCCCAGATTACCGTTAGGCAGCAGTAACAAGGCACTTGGGAGGAAAAAGTACTAAAGTACTTACTAAAGTAACACTCTTTACACTGTTAGCTTGAAACCAAGTAAAGTATGTTTTTAATACGATGGTTAAGAAAAGAAAAAATATCAGAACAGTTGAGGTGCTACTGATGCTTCATGAGAATTACTTAAAATACATTTCCTGTTTGGATAAAACTGCTGAAT
This sequence comes from Polypterus senegalus, assembly GCF_016835505.1. Taxonomy (NCBI): domain Eukaryota; kingdom Metazoa; phylum Chordata; class Cladistia; order Polypteriformes; family Polypteridae; genus Polypterus; species Polypterus senegalus. The sequence goes on from NC_053156.1 coordinate 139,217,660, forward strand.
TAGAATAAGGCAAATCTCCTAACTAGCAACCTGGCATCTGAAAAAGCACTAAACATTCACATATGGTGTATTTTAAAAATGTCTTTGTATTCAATGTTAGAGTAAAATATATAAAGTACATGAAGTACATTGTTTTATCTATGCCGTTTCTTAAATCACTACAGTGACAATGACTGTAGTTTAGTATTTTGATTGTTCTGAAGTGTCTGCATTCATGCACCTTAGATTTTAATATCACTTTATATAAAATAACATTGGCTAAATAAATACATTCAATATTAAGATATGACCCATTCTCTCCTCCTTTATGGCATATGACCATTTTAGTTCTGTCTTACAGTAGTATTTATGAATACTTTACATTTGTAGCAAAAGTTAGCATTTTGGAAATCTTGAGTTATCTTCATTAAAAAACTAAATTAAAAAATGTACACATTATTTTATATAACAATTGCTGACAACATGTAATTTAAAAATGCGCTGGATATAGATAGGAGAATCTCTTCATAAAAAGAAAACTTCCAGATATAGAAAAAGGAAAAAAGAATACAAAAGCATGCTTTTATCTGGAAACACAAAGACAGCTCTTGTGACAATTTTTTGTTAAGCCTTACAAGTAAAAGAAAAATGATCATAACAAATCAAATAAATGACAAATAAAAATTGCTGACAATAAAAAGCTGACAAAGATATTGAAACTCATTTTAATAAATCATTATGTAAGGGTCAAATTTTTGAAATATTCCTATATTCTGGGTTGTGTACTGCTTTGTGTTCTTTGCTAAAGATAGGCTTTGGTCACAGCAAACTTCAACTGAATGAGGCTTAAAAATGGATAATACATGGATGGATTAATGGATTTTTTGTATACACAAGCATAGTTTAAAGTCCATACCAAGCCATGCATATACATGACTATGAAAGAGAAGAGACAAAAAACAATATTTGAAAAAAAAACAAAACAAACATGTGTAGTTCAAAGTTGACCAAAAATAACAAGAAAATGATTCTTGTTCTGTTTCAAGTGAAGCCAAGTGGTCTTTTGTCCATATCCATTATATGATCTGGGGTGGTCTTCCTCAGCTCACTTTGGGTGATAGGTCCATTTCATCATCCTTTGGAACTTGCTTGTGCCCACTGCTTGTCTTTTGCTTTCTGGTTACCACATCTTTTTGTTTTAAGTACATCATTCTTAGTCTTTTTATGATCAGATTTATTTTAGTTTACTGTTTAAAAAATGCATTAGATGGGCTCATTCCTTATGTAAGCAAGTGATGTTGTATGGAAAAAAATTAAATATTTCTTTAAAAGGTGTCATTTTTTCAAATGGAATATTTCTTTCTGTCTTTTATAAACTTGTAAAACATTTGTGTTGAACTATCTGGTGTCACAACTCGACCCAGAGTCATAGAAAGTTTTGGGGCAGCCACCGGTATATTTGGTATCCTGCCTACAAAGTCAAAAAATGTATACAGCACTGATGTGCACAAAAACAAGTCCAAAGCAGAACAACGGAGCCGGCAAGGTTTTCTTCCATAGGCTTGGACCCAGAAGTGACGTCAAGAGGGCCAGGCGGAATCTTCCATGAATGGTCTGCAGGAAAGAGAAAAAATGAGTCAGTACACTCTGCCACATCCTGGTCCGATTCGGAGTTTCCCTTATTCAAGCCCTTTAGCTCCCTCCTATGCGCACGTGTGTGTCAAGGACCCTTCCCCCCTCAGCCCAGACCCGTCAGGTCGGGCGACCCTAACCGAGAGGTCGTCGAACCCGAGAATGAGCATTGGCGTTGGCATGAAGGGAGCCCCGACAATGAATGAGCAAAAACTTGTACCTCTGGAGGTCAAGAAACCACCGGGTGACCCGCGGATTCGACCCCTTGTGCAGGGCCATCCACTGTAAAGGTGCATGGTCTATGACAAGGGTAAATACCCAGCCCAGCAAGTAGTACCTCAGCTGAGTAATCGCCCATTTAATCGCCAAAGCCTCTCTCTCCACCGCTGCATACCTGGTCTCCCAGTCCAGCACTTTCAGGCTCAGGAACATGATGAAGTGTTCCACACCATCGACTGGCTCAGCACGGCCCCCGGACCTGTGTCCGAAGCATCCGTCTGGAGGATGAAAGGTAAAGAAAAGTTAGGTGCTTTCAAAACAGATGCAGATGTAAGGGCCTGGTTAAAGTCACCAAAATCCAGCGCCTGTCTTGTCAGTCCATACTACAATGTTTGTCAAATCCGTCAAGGGTGCTGCTCTCTCCGAGAACTGGGGCATAAACCGGCGGTAGTACCCCTCCAGCCCGAAAAAGGCATGGACCTGCCGCTTAGTTCGCAGACGGGGCCATTTCAAAGTGGCTTCATGGTACCTCGACTCACCAGGTAACCTAAATACTTTTAACATTTCTTTGGATTAATGCAAAGTCCGACCCCCGTGACCCTGTGTTAGGATATAGCGGGTTGGACAATTACTGACTGACTGACTGTAAGTAGGGCCAAATGAAAGCAATATTCCAAATTCATTACCATCGGCTGAAATGTTTTGGAGTGATAATGCTCCCCAACACCCCATTCCATCCTAGAACAACCCTATTTTTCATTGGAACATTTGAATGGCATTAAAGTATATATTTTACATTTACATTGTGTCATATAGTAATATTCATGCAACATTTCATGAATTTTAAATCAGCTGATTTGGTTTTTGCTTCCCCTATTACAGCTATCATTCCCATGCAAAATTCCACTAAGAGACTCAGCTGTTTTTTTTAATAATGTGTAGTTTTTGTGTTGCCCTCCTATTACAACGCCCCTCTCGAATTATATTTTTGCAGTTCCATATCTATACTAATAAAAGGCAAAGCCCTCACTGACTGACTGACTGACTGACTGACTGACTCATCACTAATTCTCCAAGTTCCCGTGTGGGTAGAAGGCTGAAATTTGGCAGGCTCATTCCTTACAGCTTACTTAGAAAAGTTGGGCAGGTTTCATTTCGAAATTCTACGTGTAATGGTCATAACTGGAACCTATTTTTTCATCCATATACTATAATAGACTTCTGGTCGATGGCCGTGGGAGGTGGCAATCCAATAGAAACACTGTCGCTAAATATTCAGGGGTGAAGGACTGTGCATATGCAGACGAAGATGAGATGGTCAGGGTGGTGTTTGGCAGAAACTGTGCACAGACAAAATGTCAACTCGATCTAAGGCCATCCATCAGCGGCAATCTAATAGAAACACTGCCGCTAAATATTCACGGGTGAAGGACTGTGCTTATGCAGACGAAGATGAGATGGTCAGGGTGGTGTTTGGCAGAAACTGTGCACAGACAAAATGTCAACTCGATCTGAATTGCACGATCACATTCAAAAACATATATCGTTTCAACTTCTATTTAGTCAACACTTAGCATATTCATATGTAAGGCTGCTGCGCAACTCAGCACGCCTCCCATGTAATTGACTGCCTGCCCATATAAGGCCGTTCTTCGCTGTGGTGTGTTCATTCATTTCCTTGCTTCGCCAAAGAAGCAGCCTTTTCATAGGTTCTCCACTGTTTTAGCATATGCATAGGTGCGGCTGCTGTGGAAATGAGCATGCCTCCCACGTAATTGACTGCCTGCCCATATAAGGCCATTCTTCGCTGCAGTGTCTTCATTTGTTTCCTTGCTTCAACAAGGAAGCAGCTTTCTCACAGCTTCTGCACTGTTTTATAAATGAACGACATATAAGAAAGTCCTTTTTCTTTGCTTCGCCAACGAGGCAACCTTTTTATTTAATCCAAGGGTTCTGCGCTGTTTTATTGTTCATTTGCTACGATTTTTATAGTTATTGTGTACGTATTTTACACTTTGTTTACTGTTCAAGTACCCATTTCCTTTATTTAATCCGCGGTTTTTCTGCTGTTGTTTTGTTCGTTTATTACAATTATACTTATTTCATTCACTTTCTTTGCCTGACTGCCTGCCCATATTAGGCGCTCCGCAGTTTTTTTGTGAAGCAGCTTTCTTACAGCTTCTGCACTGTTTTATAAACGAACGACATATAAGAAAGTCCTTTTTCTTTGCTTCGCCAACGAGGCAACCTTTTTATTTAATCCACGGGTTCTGCGCTGTTTTATTGTTCATGTGTTACGATTTTTATAGTTATTGTGTACATATTTTACACGTAGTTTACTGTTCAAGTACCCATTTCCTTTATTTAATCCGTGGCTTTTCTGCTGTTGTTTTGTTCGTTTATTACAATTATACTTATTTCATTCACTTTCTTTGCCTGACTGCCTGCCCATATTAGGCGCTCCGCAGTTTTTTTGTGAAGCAGCTTTCTCACAGCTTCTGCACTGTTTTATAAACGAATGACATATAAGAAAGTCCTTTTTCCTTGCTTCGCCAACGAGGAAACCTTTTTATTTAATCCACGGGTTCTGCGCTGTTTTATTGTTCATTTGTTACGATTGTTATAGTTATTGTGTAGATATTTTATCCTTTGTTTACTGATCAAGTACCCATTCCCTTTATTCTTCCAACTGTACCCCTATTAAAATGTCTATCGACGTAATAACCATCAATCAAAGAACTATCACTTACAGAGTGGTGTCCATGCCCGGAGATGGCGCCTGCCTTTTCCATTTTCTGTGTTACATATTGCACGGACATATCAGGCTCACTTTTGACATCCGCAAGGACATTGTGTCTTATGTATTAAATGACTGGGAGAGGTTCAAAGTATGGACTGATGATGGTACAGGAGATAATTATAGTACACAGGAGCACTATAAGACTGAAATGCTTAAGCCCTTCACCTATGGTTCTGCATGTGAGTTGATGGCTGCCGCTGAATTGTTTGGTTGTCGCTTTCAAGTGTTCCGAAATAGGCAAATATTTTACACCTTTGGAGAACCGTCAATGCCTCTTAAACATCTTAGATTCACAGGTGACAATTTGAGTAGTGGACACTTTGATGTTTATGAATATTTCAACTCTCAAAAGCTGGATGCGAAGTTATTGTTGAAGCCGGTTGTATGCTTACATTGATTGACACATGCTGAATGTCACTTCAACACACCTACCCTACACAAAATAGTAAAATCCAACATGATTCACGGCCCATGTAGACCTCATAATATCAACTCGCCCTGCATGAGCAACAGAATATGCACGTCCGTTCATCTCACACAAAAGATGGTTATCCTCAGTACCGCCGGAGCGCACCTGCTGATGGAGGTCATACAATTAACATCAAAGGAATACATATCGACAACAGATGGATGGTCTCTTATAGTCCTGTGCTGTCCCGCTTCTTCAATGCTCACATCAATGTTGAATTTTGCAATTCAGTAAAATCGATCAAATACATCTGCAAGTATGTTAACAAAGGAAGTGACCAGGCAGTATTTACAATACAAACTCAAAATGACGAAGTATCTTGATACGAAGCTGGTCGTTACATTAGTAGCTCTGAAGCAGCCTGGCGCATTTTCTGTTTTCCCATTCATGAACGTTTCCCTCCGGTCATACATCTTGCTGTGCATCTTGAGAACGGACAAAGAATTTATTTCACAGAAGGCAATCTTGCCGATAAAGTACACAATCCACCACAAATGATCCTTTTAGCGTTCTTTGACCTTTGCAAGAACGATGATTTTGCTAGACAACTTCATTATAATGAAATGTGTGGACAAACATTTTTCATCGAAGGAAACAGGGCAACCCTGTACCAGGATATTCGGGAGTAAAAAAGGATCATGTACTGGGACGGGTCTACACTGTACACCCAAATAACTCTGAATGCTACCATCTTCGACTCCTGCTCAACAAAATCACAGGTCCCACATCTTTCAAATCTCTCAGAACAGTTGATGGTGTCCTACATCCGACCTATAAGTCAGCCTGCAGGGCATTCGGTTTATTACATGACGATATCAACTGGGACGATACTCTACGGGAAGCTACTCTATCTCGCTCACCTCAAAAGATTTGTGAACTATTTGCTGTCATGTTGGTGTTCTGCCAAATAGAAAACCCCTTAAACCTATGGGAAAAACATAAACACAGCATAGCAGAAGATGTTAGGAGACAGACTGAAAGAGATCATATACGAACAGAGGTCCACCAGTGGTTAAAATTGATCTATAACAAGTGTCTACAGTTGCTTGAAAACTACGTCATTGGTATTGGAGGTCAATCTCTTCATCATTACAGTTTGCCTTCACCTTTAACAGAACTGGCACAACTTGCATCAAATCCCGAGTACTTGAAAGAGACATCTTGCACTTGGCCAATATAGTCACAAATAACGAGCGGTTGCTAAATAGTGACCAAAAGTCAGTTTATGAGCAAATCATGAGCAGCATTACGTCTGCCACTACCACAGTGTTTTTCCTTGATACTCCAGGAGGAACTGGTAAGACATTCCTAATAAACCTTCTCCTTGCAAAAATCCGAGCAAAACGTAACATTGCCATAGCTGTGGCTTCTTCTGGCATTGCTGCAACTCTTCTAGAGGGTGGCAGAACTGCTCATTCAGCTTTCATACTGCCTCTGAACCTCAACCATACTGAATCCCCCATGTGTAACATATCAAAGCAGAGCAACATGGCTGAAGTGCTGCGACATTGTCAACTTATTGTCTGGGATGAATGCACTATGGCACACAGAGCAGGTATTGAGTCTTTAGACAGGACCCTCCAAGACATCCGAAACACCAGCAAACTTATGGGAGGCTTGACAGTGTTGCTAGCAGGAGACTTCCGCCAAACCTTACCAGTCGTGCCCAGAGGAACACGCGCTGATGAAGTTAAAGCATCTCTGAAGTCATACCTTTGGCCACAAATCCATGTTGTTACTTTAAAAATAAACATGAGAGTTCATTTGAAACGCGACAAAAAAGCCGAAGAGTTCACTGCTCTTCTGATGAGTATAGGTGATGGCACCTTCATACAAGAAAACCGTAAAATAAATATTCCTACAAATCTCTGTCTCATCGTGAATACCTTACAAAGCCTTCTTCAAAATGTTTACCCCAATCTACGAAATCTACATCGAAGTAACGTCTCATGGTTAAGAGAGAAAGCTGGGCGGTCTCATGGTCTGGAATCCCTACAGATTTTATTTTTTTTTCTCCAGCCGTCTGGAGTTTTTTTTTTGTTTTTTCTGTCCCCCCTGGCCATTGAACCTTACTCTTATTCGATGTTAATGTTGATTTATTTTGTTTTATAATTGTATCTTTCATTTTTCTATTCTTTAATATGTAAAGCACTTTGAGCTACTGTTTGTATGAAAATGTGCTATATAAATAAATGTTGTTGTTGTTGTAGCTATCCTGACACCAAAAAATGACATGACTACGACTATAAACCACATTTTACTTCAAGAACTACCTTCACAATCAAAAACATATCAATCTGTTGATTCAGTTGTAGAAGTAGAAGATGCAGTACATTATCCGGTAGAGTTTCTCAACACTCTAAATCCTCCAGGCACTCCTGAGCATAATCTCATCTTGAAGGTTGGGGCACCAATAATGTTACTGAGAAACTTACGGCCACCATAACTTTGTAACGGCACAAGACTTCAGGTCACATCTCTACAAAACAACCTAATTTAAGCAATTATTTTTACTGGCAGTGCCTCAGGTGACACAGTTTTTATTCCTCGCATCCCCGTTAGATACCATCTAATCTCCCATTTCAATTCAAACGTGTTCAATTTCCAGTAAGACTGCTTCGCAATGACAATTAATAAGTCTCAGGGACAAACACTACAAAAGGTTGGCATTGATTTGAGGCAGTATTGCTTTTCACATGGCCAACTGTATGTTGCATGCTCAAGAGTAAGCTCAGCACACAGCTTAGTCATATTACAACTGGAGGGCCGAACTGACAACGTAGTATACAGAGAGATCCTTAACAATTCATTTTTTATATATTTACCTCAGTCTGAAAATGTTTACTTTTTTCTTAATAAAAATATTCAGGCAGTATTTCACCGCTGCGAAGTGCGGGTATTTTGCTAGTATCTATATATAATGCGCTACTGTGGCTGTCCGTTTGTCTGCCCAGGATTTTAATTCACCTGTAGCTCGTAAACAGTTTGACCTATTGACCTGAAATTTAGTACACATATACTATGTGACATCTACTATCTGCTTTTGGGGTGATGATTGATCTCCAAGTTTATTGCTGTTTTTATTATTTTATTTTATTGTAGAATCAACTCTCGGCAGCGGCCAGCAGGGCGGTCGTGCGTCACATGCGTATGGGCGCCGTTCTTATCCCTACCATCTTCACCATCACTTCCCCTACCTCTTCATATCTTAAATTATTCTTGAGGCAGATTGAAGACTTCAGTGCCAGCTTAAGTGAAAAATTTAAAAAAACGTACTAAGTAATTGCAACACAAACATCGACTAATCAGTTTTAACGTGAAAAGATGCCAATGAAAGAAGAGAAGAAGCTTGCCGCTAGAGTGGAGAAAAGAAGAGCTGCTCAGGAAACAGCAAGCGTACCAACCAGCAAGCAAAAGCTAAATGTACAGAGAGTATGAAAATTAGGAATGTTCAAGTCAAGTGTATTCACTGCACGTTATCGTGCAGTGCGGCGTTACTGGTATGATATATTCAGTGTTGGGAAACATTACTTTTAAAAGTATCATAGTTACATTACTTATTACTCACAAAAAAGAAACTAAATATGTTACATAGTTACTTACTATAAAATGTAATATGTTACAAACAGTTTGTTACTTCTTTTGTATGAAAAACCATTAATTTAACTGCCCATTATTTGTTATTAATCCCAAGATAATATTTTGTTTGTGCAAACAAAAAAATAGGGCTTTAATATGTGGAAAAAAAAAACAGATTTGTTTTTAACACTACAGTTTTATTTTAGTACTATCTATGCTACTCACCCAAGACAGGTTGAAATCCATGTAATCAGCATAGATCTCAGAGTTAACATTTGCAGTGCACCAGGCAATGCACAAGTCTCTGTTATATGCCATTTGGTATGGGATTTGTAAAATGTATCGTTAACGTTTGTGATGTACCATCTATTGGAATGACAAATGTAGAACATTTTATAAAAAAATACTAGCTGAAATACCTGGTGTTGCCCAGGAGAAAAATATTTTTTTTTTTTTTTTTAACTGTTTGAGAAAAATATAATTAAAAAAAAAAACAAAACTTAAAAAAAAATAAATTAAGAAACAATGAAGACTCACTAATGTGCTTGTCTTGCGGTCTTGTATGTATGTTATCATCCATTTGACACTCAGTACTGGCCAACTCTATTTAATTTTAAAAGCAACACGGGTGCGGTGGTGCTCAAACATGAAGAATGCTGGCAGTCACCTCCAGTTCGCCCTCTGGTTGTCATTCCGAGTGTCAACTGGATGATAACATGCATACAAGACTGCAAGATCATTCCCCCACCCTGCCCAAAAGGAGTGGGTTAGGGTTGAGTTCACCCCACAGTATTTTTAGTCAACCAATGAGAAACATGTGTACCAAGTTTCATGAAAATTGTTCCAGCCGTTCGGACGTGATGCTGGGACATACATACATACATACCGACACATATGCATTGACTTTTATATATATATAGATTTGTGATCTTTTGGAATGACAGCAACTTAGAACCATACAGACAGACATACAAACACATCATTTTATTAAGGTTTATATGTATATCTTGATATCTTGCAGACTTTAAAAATAGTCTAAAAATTTAACAGTTTATCTTCATTTTGAAAGTAGTGCTTTTCTGGCTTTTAGTCTTGCAAACGCTAATCGCATTTCATAAAAATGCAGTGACTGAAAGATTTGAAAAAAGCTCTTCAACGTGATATTCATAAATAAATTTTAAAACTGATTCTAGAGTTTTGTCCTTTTATTCTGTGTGATAAAAGGTTCAATATAAAGAACGTCTTCTCCATTTACACTCCTCAGGTCTCTGTCTATCAGTGCCTTCTCCAGTGATTTGCATTTATATATCAACATTTCTTCTAGTGTTTCTAGAATTGTGTGGATTTCATAAAGAAATTCAAATGGTTCCAATGTACTTTTACATTTATTTGCTTAGCAGATGCTTTTATCTAAATTGATTAACAAAAATGTTTGACATAATTAAGTAAACATCATTCTAGGTACTGTTTGCAAAACCAGTATCGATACCAATATCAAAATTATTTATATAGTACATTTAAAAACAACTACTGTATAGCTGACCAAACTGCTCTACAACCAAGAAAAATACAGTACAACACACAATAAATAAAAGGACAATAAAAAAGACAAACAAATAGACAAATAGAAATGTGCCTTAAGAATTTATTTAAAAATGGGCAAAGTAGGGGGTAACCTGTTCTAGAGTCTGGGGACTACAACTGCAAAGGTATGGTCTCGCCTATATTTTAGTCTTGATTTATGGACCACTAGAAGCAACTCATCGATAGACCTGAGTGACCATTATGAAATATATAATTGTAAAAGGTCAGAGAGGTGAGAGGGAGCTATGCCATTTAGTACTTTACAAGTAAACAATAAAATCTTGACATCACTCCTAAAACAAACAAGGAGACAGTGCAGGGAGGCCTGCACAGGAAAAAATGAGCCCTTATTCCAGTTAAAAGATGAGTTGCAGCATTTTGGACCAGTTCTAAATGTGAGAAAGAGGCATCCCTGACACCAACATAAAGTGCATTACAGTAGTCAAGTCGAGGCGAAGTTAAAGCAGGTATAACTCTAAGTGATAAGAAGGGCTTAACTTTAGATAAATGTTTCAGTTGAAAGGAACTAGTTTTAATTACTGTTTATCTAAATTAAAAGCAAGATCCAATATTACACCCAGGTGTATGTTTATCTAATTTAAAAGCACTACACCAGTACTTGTAAAAGTTGGTGCAATAAGGACAAATTGTTTATCAGTGCCATTATAATTACCCTTATGTGACATAGGCTTATTATATACATTACAAAACATTAAAAGTATGTTTTTATTATATCAAATGAAACACACAAACACACGTTTTAATTTGAACATGATATTTGGATTTCACATTCACAGTAACAAAACAATTTAGCTTAAGCTGTTAATGTGTAAATATTGTGACTTTTGATACAAGTATCAAGCAAAATGACACCTTTTATTCGCTAACTGAAAAAATGACAATATGCAAGCTTTCGAGGCAACTCAGGCCCCTTCTTCAGGCAAGATGTAATACAGAAACTGGAGTTCCCTGTGTTTATATACACTCTAGGACAAGGAACAACACTGGCAAATCTTTAAATGAGAAATCCTAAATGTAAATAATTAATAGACTCCTTCAGGCTAGGGTTCATTTAACAAGAGAGAAGAACAATGTATGGTCAAGATCTTTGGATAAGATGACTGTCCAACAAAGTCTTTTAGTTTCTAATCAGTTTTTCAATACAATGTGGATCTGTAGTCTGGTTGTCTGTGTCATTCTTAGAGATGTAAACAATACTCATATCTGGCCATAAAACTCTTGCCTATTTTCAGGCCATGTAATGTATTAAAAATGAAGCATGAGTTTAACTTCCCATTCTTTTCTCTCTTGCTGTGTTTTGCAGTTGCCCATAAGCACTGTGACTTTAAAGTCCCTCTCACAGTGTCCATGGCTGTTGAAGTGGGCCGCTACAGGAACATCTGTGTTGCCATGTTTAATGTGGAACCTGTGTAAATTCATTCTCTGGCGGAGTGTTTGTCCAGTTTCTCCCACATAGAGTGTAGTGTCGGGATATTTCATGCAGAGAATTAGGTAGACCGCATTAGATAATCTGCAGGAAAATGATCCCTTTATGTGATGTTCAAGTCGGCAGTGTGGTATAACTATACGGTCTGTATTATAACTGTAGGCACAGGTTTTACATCTTTTCTGTAGGCAGGGAGATGTGCAATTTTCTGTTGGTTCACTTAGAGAGCTTTGGACAATTTGTTGCTGAAGGTTGGTGGTTGTCTGTATGCCAGGAGGTGAGGTTCAGGAAATAATTTTTTCAGTGTTTGGTTATTGTTTAGCATTTGGCTGAAGTTCTTTTATAATTTTTCAAAGTGTTTCAAGATGTGGGTTGTAGGTGACAACAAGGGGGATGCGGTTCTTGTTGTCTTTGTTTTTATATTCCAGAAGGTGAACCTTCTGTTTTTATATTCACGGTCTATATGGAAAAAATTAAGTAAGACTTAATTAACGTTGTTAAGATGAAAACTCTTCCTAAGCTTCTTTTTTTATTTCAAAACATTCCAATATACATTAATAAATATTTTTTTAAGCAATTAGATTCAACAAAAACCTCATTTGTTTGGAACTCAAAACATCCACGTATCTAAAGAGCGACCCTACAAAGACCTAAGGCAGAAGGTGGTATGGCTTTACCCAACTTTTAGTTTTATTACTGGGCAGCAAACATACAAGCTATAAAAACCTGGACACAAATAGATGAACATACACAGGCTTGGTGCGCAATAGAAGTAAAATCCTGCAGTACTTCTTTATATTCCCTGCTTTGTGCACCAATAAATGCAAGTTATCAGCAATATACTAATAACCCAATTGTGCTTCACTCACTCAGAATATGGAACCAATGTAGAAAGCATTTTAAGATGGCGAATCTTTTATCTGGGGCACCTCTGCATGAGAACCACCTTTTTCAACCCTCACAAACATATGCAGTTTTTAATATCTGGAAAACATTTGGGGTTAAATTGCTTAGAGATTTTTATACTGACAACATCTTTGTATCCTATGAACAATTACATTCCAAATTTAACTTTCCAGCCAGACATTTCTTTCACTATCTTCAAATTAGGAACTTTGTTAAACAGATCCTGTGTGATTTTCCTCATCTTACACCCTCCTCCATGCCAGAAAAAATATTGCTCAATTTCAAGGACTTAGATACCACCTCTGCAATATATAAAATTATTTTGCAGTCTCTCCCTTTTAAAGATCCAAGAGGACAATGGGAAAAAGATCTCTTAATCAATATATCAGAAAAGGAGTGGAAAATAGCAATGCAGAGACTTCACTCGAGCTCCATATGTGCAAAGCATACAATTATACAACTCAAAATTATATATCGAGCACATCTGTCTCCCCTAAAACTGTCCAAAATGTTTCCAGGGCAAGATCCAACCTGCGAACGCTGCAATCAAGTCCCAGCCTCACTGGGTCACATGTTTTGGGCCTGCACCAAATTAACATCATTTTGGACCAACATTTTTAAGTGCCTTTCAGACAGCCTTGGTGTCACAATCCCTCCTAACCTATAACAGCTGTGCTTGGTGTTCTTCCAGATGGATTTAAAGTAGAGAAGGACAAACAAACTGTGACTGCATTCACTACACTATTGGCACACAAACTTATCTTGCTAAACTGGAAGAATCCTAACTCTCGTTTTTTAAGTCAGTGGGAAACCAATGTTTTATATTATTTGAAATTAGAAAAAATCAGATATTCAGTTAGAGGATCCGTACATAATTTTTTCAGAACCTGGCAGGATCTAATCAATAATATTTTAGAATAACCTCTTAATGCACCGAGGAAGCAATTATCTCTACATTTCTTTTTTTCTTCTCCATTCATCTCTATTGCCCTATTAAACTCATCAATTTAGGTATGTTTACAAGCCTTATTAAGTTTTACTCCGTTGGCCATGCTCTCTATCTCAGGGGTGGGGCGGGGTGGTGGGGTCAACTTGTTTTCAATCCTGTTTTTTGTAAACATTGATCTATTTTTATGGAATGATTACAATTAAATTAATAAAATTAAAAAAAAGTCACAGTGCTTATGGGCAACTTCAAAACACAGCAAGAAAGAAAGGAATAGGAAGTTAAACTAATTCTAAAATTTAAAACATTACCACATGGCTTGAATAAAGACAAGAGTTTTATGGCCATCTCTCAGACTGACACAGAAAACCGGTATACATATTGACATTGTTTTGAAAAACTCATTAGAAACTTCAAAAGACTTTGTTGGACAGTTATCTTATCCAAAGATCTTGACCATACATTGTTTTTCTCTCTCTTGTTAAATTAACCCCAGCCTGAATGAAGCTATTAATTTTTTACATTTAAGATTTCTCATTTAAACATTTATCAATGTTGTTTCTTGTCCTAGAGTGTATATAAACAAAGGGAACTCCAGTTTCTGTATTATACTGTATCTTGCCTGAAGAAGGGGCCTGCGTTGCCTCGAAAGCTTGCATATTGTAATCTTTTTAGTTAGCCAATAAAAGGTGTCATTTTGCTTGGCTTTTCTCTACATTCATAATGGCTAACACAGTACTCCATACAAGTATCATAAATTTACAAAGACTGTTACAGACTCAGAAAAAATGTATAATTTTATTATATCAAATACTAGCAAAATACCCGCGCTTTGCAGCGGAGAAGTAGTGTGTTAAAGAAGTTATGAAAAAGAAAGGGAAACATTTTAAAAATAACATAACCTGATTGTCAATGTAATTGATTTGTCACTGTTATGAGTGTTGCTGTCATCAAGGATTTGATTATCATTATTTCTTTCAATCAGGTTCGTATTTGGAGGACGTGTTGTTATGAAGTTACATTCCGTGTTTGTCAACCGTTGTAAAGATAACAGGTTTCATTCATCGAAGTGTTCACTACCCAAATCGGTACTCATGAATGTAAGATGTTTAACAGGCATTCCCGGTATTAACTTGTGCTAAACGTGCCATGGTGTGACGTAAGGGGAGCTGACTGTAAAAAGGCAAGGAGGCGCGTATTTTGAACGAAAAGGGAGAAGACAGCGAAGGAGCGGAAAAGTGAGAAGGAAAACTGTTTAAGTAAAGAGCTAGGAAGGTGAATGGAAATAAGCAGCCAGCAGTAAAGCAAGAAAGACTTCGTAATAAGGACAGTTCGGTGCACGTAGAAGGTGTAACAATAAGATTGTTAAGCCTTATGATAATGTTCCCGCACGGAGGATTTAGAGAGACGCACTGGGAGAAGTATAATCTGAACCTCTCTACAGTTTTGTTTATTTTCGGGTTGTAATGTTCATCAAATTTACGTATCATCTGGTCCAGTGGCGGACCGTGCATTTCACACCTAGGCCTTCAGTAGTGTTCCATCTGAATCAACCCACCCCTCAAAAACTAATTTATGGTTATAAAAACCATCTTAATATGCAGAAATACAGTATAAGCCGTTGCATTACAGATAGATAACTCCTGTAGCCACAATAAATGCCTTTATTGAATAGACAAACCAGGAGTGAACAAGTTCCTTTCTACTGCAGCTACAGCCGCGACACACATAAAAAACATCAATAATAACTCATAAACTTGTAATATTATTTAGGAAAATCGCAACATTTTACTCACCAAAAATTCTGATTATTTGTAAACAAAATCCATCCTCCTCTCTTTCCTCAAAAACAGTTCAATTACTCTGTCGTACAGATTATCCGTGCGCTTCAGTTCCATCAAAAAGACCCTTTCTATCACCATCGAAGCTAATGCTGAAAGTCGAACCTGCCCTGTCGTATTTCTGGCATAAGTTTTAATTTGCTTTAGGGCTGAAAATGTCCGCTCAACAGAAGCAGTGTACACGGGAATGGTCACCGCCAAATATACCAATGTGTACAGCTGCCCCATGCTCTCATTCAGATTTTTCTGATGAAGGAAGTCAAGGAGATCAGTGGGAGATTTTCTTGCAAAATCATCCATGGCATACATTACAGACAGCTCTGTTTTTAGCTGAGACAGGTCAAAAACTGCTCCGTGGCTCTTGTGTTAAACTGGAGAAGGCTGCATGTGGGAAATTTTTCTTGTATTCCCAAAACTTCTGGGGGTCGAGGAGAAGACAAACATCAGTTTTCGTGGTCTTGAAATCTGGTCTGTGTCTGACAAATAATATTGTCTAGAATCCTGCCATGGAGTTGACTGTAGTGCGCGCGAGGATCTTGTGCTCGGAGCGCCTGCGGTGCGTTCAGTGGCCTCGTAGAGTTCCTCATATCGGCTTCTATCCAATCAATGGGTCTGAATACGGTGACGTTGCCATACGCCTGCTAGAGGGCCCTACTGACACCAACTCAAAATCTAATTGGTTGAAGCAACAGTTTCATCGACATTTACTCTGTGTTAGAGGGCCTGCAGAACTGATTGTGAAGGCCTCTCTGCCTGGCAACAAATGATGGCTGAAATGTGATTGGTTAAATGCTTTAATACGAAAATACATGTCTGGAAGCAGCACAATCATCGGAAAAGCTATGAAAGGAAGCGGACAGACTATTTGGAATTATTTAATAAGTATTCATGGACAAAATATAATTAACATCAGTTTGTGATTCAGATATTTTTTTAGGCCAGCAGAGAAGGCCTTGCAAGCCCTGACGGCCCACCACTCAAGCTCATGGTTAACTCATTAGGTCTTACATCACCGGTCAGCGCCTGACACAATTCTCTGCCACTCTCTCCAATAAAATAACGGAATAATCTGACCTTAGTGTTTTCCTCTGCCTCCGGCATTGCAAGTTTTGTGTATAATGTGAACTCGTCCTTCCATGTTCTCCATGACTTCGCCAGGTCTTTAGCATCGAGGCTTTATATCCTGCGTCTTCTCATTAAACTTGTATCTCGCGAATATCTTGTGCGATCTTGCAATGTCCACGGCTTTATTTAATTTTAGCTCAGACCCGGCACTTAAAAGTTTCTCTCGCACTTTCACTGAGGGAGGGTTTCCGCAGTAGCTGCACTTATGAATATGCTAAGCACAGTCCTTCACCCACGAATATTTACCTTATATGGGCAGGCACTCAATTATGTGGGAGGCATGATGATGCGAGACGCAACTCCGCCTCACACAGCGACCGAGCTGCAGGCTATAGCCGTATACAGTATATGGACGAAAGTAGGTTTCAGTTATGACCGTTACGCGTAGAATTTCGAAATGAAACCTGTTTAAGTTTTGTAAGTAAGCTGTAAGGAATGAGCCTGCCAAATTTCAGCCTTCCACCTACACAGGAAGTTGGAGAATTAGTGATGAGTGAGTAAGTCAGTCAGTCAGTCAGTCAGTGACGGCTTTGCCTTTTATTAGTATAGATGTCTGTTTGATAATGAAAAATGCAAGCACACACGAAAGGAAAAATTTATTTTGTACTGACTGATATCCGGACTTTACAATTTACACATTCACGGTGACATATCATTTGAACGATTCGCTCACTGTTTTTTCTTGTGGTTAGAAAGGGTACTGGATGCCTTAGTAAACCATGACACCCTGCTCTTATCTAAAATAATAAGCTTATTTATTTATTTTAGAAAAGTGAGATTTTTTCTTTTATGGCTCTTGTCCATTTTCCTGTGTTAATGTCTCAAACAATATGTGTTTGATCTTGTGCTTATTTATGTGCTTTTCCATTTTTTATTATAATGGCTGACACTTCACTCTTAGCCCTAAAGATCATGCGAAAAGACTATCAAATCAAAATAAAATATCAAATTATGCTAACTTCATATTACCTTTCACAACTTTTTTTTATTCCACAGGATGATTAAAGCATCACCATATAATAAAAGTATTTTCAATTGACTGTTCAGTCAGCTTCTGCTGCTATTTTCTTGGTAATTTCTGGGGTGGGATTCGCTAAGTAGAACTGATGTTCTGTCATAAAGTGGACGTTTAAGATGGGTTCTGGGAAATGCATGCAAAAGTAGCTCATACTTTTAAGTATGTAAATTTTGAAGTCGCTCATTAATCGCTAAGGTATATTGTTTTCAGGAAGTGCACCCCAGGATGATAACATAAAGCAGGATTCAATGCTATTCATTTTATTATAGAGCTTTTAGTGCTTCTTATTTTGAGCCTTTGCTCTTCATTTGGATCTCAATTCCAGTACTGGGTATTGTAGAACATAAACTCCAATTAAGCTTATTTTAAATTTAACTCCAATGTTCAATATGACTAACTGTTAACTCATTAATAGCAACCTGTTAACAATTTTAAACAAAATCAAAAACACAAGACAAAGTTTTGTCAAGAGAAGTGTAAAAGACACCACCCAAACAAGCATTTGTGATCATAGGAGAAGTAAGGACAAGGCTTCCAATACTAAAAAGCCTTTCAACAGTTGCACTGAATTGTGTTACATGGCTTTCGGAAAGGTCTGCTGGATGCTGGAGAAATGATTTAAAATCTTCATACCACCAGGTACAGTATCGTCAGATAGTCATAGATTTCCTCATCCAGTGTCATGACACCCTGGTGATCATCTTTGGTGTCCTCCAACTAGACAGAATTGGGCCAGTGTGAAAGTTTTTATTAGGATTGCGTCAATATATATATATATATATATATACATACATACACATATATATATATACATACACATGCAGTGGTACCTTGGTATACATCCTTAATCTGTTCCAGTGGCCTCATGTATAACACCGTGCGTAGAACTCACACTATAACATGGCGTAACCACAAAAGCCGAAATGTGCTTACGCACAGAAAAATCCAGATGCAGGAATCTGTGTGTACTCCAACTTCCACGTTCTTCCGCTACATAAATCCCGGTCAGCGTGAAAAGTAAAGCTCGTGCACGCGCTTTATG
Source organism: Polypterus senegalus (assembly GCF_016835505.1). Classification (NCBI taxonomy): domain Eukaryota; kingdom Metazoa; phylum Chordata; class Cladistia; order Polypteriformes; family Polypteridae; genus Polypterus; species Polypterus senegalus. The sequence continues at coordinate 139,236,247 of NC_053156.1, forward strand.
AAACGCCCCAACTCTTCCCAGAATCATGCCTCTTTGAATATGCAAATCAATATTAATCACCCTTAAGCTCAGCCTTCTGTGAAAAGACAATGGGAAAAGCACGGAGGAAATAATAAGAATTTCACTGAATATCAAGTGGAGGCAAAGGAAAAACATACTATTTGTTTAATTAAACCCTGGTATAATCAACAAATGGAAATTGATCGAGTGACATAGCATTTTGGAGAAACTTGAAGGCTCACGTTCACAAAGTCGCACAGTGCCGGAAATAAAAAAGAAGTCATATATCAAAGTCGCCGTGAAAAGGCGCGTTGTAGCACACTGTCTGAGTGTCATATGAAAGCTTATTAGGGTACAGAGAAAAAAAAAGGCACATAGTGGGGAAAAAGCGCAAAATGTCAACTTTAATCTCGAAATTTCCACTTTTTTCACGTAGTTTATTTTGTCACTAATATAGAACATCATAATCTTCATCTTAAAATCGTTTAATTAACCAGTTTCTCAAATCACATCGTAATTAAAGTATAGCAGGTTAAATGCTTTGTTTTGTATGTGATCTTCTATGTACTCTATGTGTGTGAATCACTACTTGCTTCTTAAACCGGCTCTCTTCCTCCGACAGGACACAGAATCCATTACATTCATGATATTTCAGCTTTCTGAATATCGAAAATACTGAGATGTATACGTGATATCATTTTCATGATGAGAGTTAAACCATGTTATTAAACATGGGTTTCACGGCGCAGTGATTGTGTGTGACCTTCGATGAAATTATTTATTGCAGCAGTACTCATGGGCATCTCTATGTCCAATAGAGAAAGTCCAATGTCAATATGTTATCTTATGCACGGTGGATGGCCACATCCATTGCGGACACTGCATAGCCGCCTCGTACTCATGACACAAGCATTTAACTTTTGTCGAAATTTGCTGCTGCATTTTTAGCTGTGTTGTTATTTTCTCTTTCTGTTTTATATTCAATATATATTGGCGTGGCCGCCCCTGCTGTCCTTGCTTTTCTTTCTCCAAGTAACTGATCGCCACACATTCAGCTCTGTAATAGACGTTAAGCCATCTGTAAGCTTAGAGCGCCGATTCTTCAAAATGTTTAAGGAACATTGAAATATCTTTGTAGTACATGTTTAATAATTCTATCCTTCACGCAGTCTCAGTGAAGAATATAGATTATTTAAATGAAGTTAGTTTTATCTGTATAATATAATAAACATATTTTGGTGCATTTCATCTTAAAAATGATATTGTCATCATATGTAAATACGAGCTTTATATAGTGGCGCAGGTTGTGTAATATTAAAACCAACTGCACGTTTATAGTGAGGTAATTGTACTTATAAGTACAAACAGTTCTACAATGAGCACTTGATTGAGTGCGTTTAAAGTTCTTGGGATGAAACTGTTTCTGAACCGTGAGGTGCCTACAGGAAAAGCTTTGAAACATTTTGACGTGGCTGAGACAGCGTGTTCTTGAAGCTGTATACTGATAATTCTCTTTCCGATCAGCTGCTGCTGTGATTCACACTTACATAAATACTCCGAGTCGTGAAGTGAGAGTAATATGGAAAAAGATGATCCACTATGGCAACTCCTAACAGGAGCAGCTGAAAGAAGAAGAAGGTGCAGTTAGAGTAACAACGCTAAAGCAGTTATGGTATTTGGAATACTATGGCTGTTCCCTCTACCATTATATTGTTACAAGTTAATTACAATCAGATGCATTACACTAATAAACAATATGCGGTTAGTTTCAGTGTATTTATAAAGCCTCTTCAGGAAAATAAGGAGTAACCACACAGGAACAGTATCATTTCTTTGACGCTGGGTGCTGCCAGTCTGCAAAACCGAACGGAGAACTTGTATACGAAAAGGTATGAGGTACCGTGGAAAAGTGTGTGGCTTTACTCCAAGTGTAGGTTTTATACATCGCGATTTTAATGTGGAAAAGTTCTTACACAACATTTATGTGCGTACACACTGTTTATACATGAGGCCCCAGATCCTTTGACTTATACCAAACAAATTTTTCCCATAAGAAAAAAAGGGAAAATGATTAATCCGTTCCCATGAAAAAAAATCCTACTGTTTTTGGCATATTATACATTGATGGGGTTGTATAAAATAATTTAAACACTGCTTAATACTAAAATACATAAATACAAAAGCAATTAGATAAAATAAATGAAAATTTAACCTCACTTTACTTTTTAATAACGTCTTTGTTTTTCACAATCGTAGATACCGTCGTTCTCGGCATACAATATGCAGCAGCCATGTCCCACCTTCATACTTTTCAACAATCAATTCAAATTTTATGCGAAAAAACACAAAATCACTTGAAAATTCACATAGAGTTATAGCGTGGGTTGTTCACTGAATGCTAGCAACTGCCGTACTGACACTCGTGAGCAGTCGTGGCTTTGTCTTGAGGGATGTAAACAAGGGTAGAGCACAGTGTTCTAGCATCATTTAGGAAACTATCCCACATAATTTTTGTAAACATACAATGTGACAGATTGGGTGCGCTAACACTCCCTTGAACTCTTGTCCAAGACGCTAGACACGTGGTAAAAGTCCAATAACTTATTTAATAATGTGCACCAAGCACCCTTCTCTCCACAACACTCATATAATTACACCAATACACTACAATAGTTCTCAATAAACTATCCTCTATTCCCAGACGCATTGCCACCCTTCCACCCAGCTCAGCTCATTATCTGGGAGTTTCCATAATCCTTTTATAGTCCATGACCCGGAAGTGCTTCTGAACCCCCAGCCCATGTGACTTCTTAGCACTTCCGGGTCAGATCAAAACTCTTCATTTTCTTCACCACGGAAGCACGTCATTCCCCTTGCCCATGTGACGGACGTACTTCCGGGGCGTAGGGCAAATAATATTCTTTGTTCCTCCCTGCAGCTCCATCTAGCGGCCCCTGTGGTATCCAGCAGGGCTGTGGATGAAAACTCCATTGTCAAGGATACCCTGCTGGTCTTTGGGGCACCTCCATGCTGCAGGGAGGGCTCCATCTGGCGGCCTGGGAGTATTGGCTGGGATGACAAGCCAGCCATAGACCACAACAATTTATAACAATGCTTTTTAACATTTATTGTCTGTAGTACTAGGGTGTTGTACAGTGTTAGCCATTATGAATGTAGTGAAAAGTCAAGCAAAATGACACCTTTTATTGGCTAACTAAAAAGATTACGATATGCAAGCTTTCGAGGCAACTCAGGCCTTATTACATCTATCCTGAAGAATGCGATATGCAAGCTTTCGAGGCAACTCAGGCCTTATTACATCTATCCTGAAGAATGGGCCTGAATTGCCTTGAAAGCTTACATATTGTAATCTTTTTAGTTAGCCAATAAAAGGTGTAATTTTGCTTGGCTTTTCACAACATTTATTCTAAAATATATTTTGGACATAATGTTAGTATTCATCACAAAAAAAGTTATTTTCATCACATGTTAAAATTATTGGAAACCCACCTTTAGTATGCAGTACCAGTATGGGTACGTTACGGGAAACACTGTTGTCAAATGCTCTGTAAACTTGAAAATTATGTGACATTGATTAAAAATACATAATACTGCAGTAGCACTGGCAACAATGCAACTTTAGAAAGAAGTATTGTTATAATTATGTAATTTGTATATGATAGAAGAAAGAGAAATGATCCATAAGGAACTGCACTGCATACTAAAGTGGATTTCACTATCAAAAAATAACAAAAACAAGTCATTTTAATATATATTCCTTTTATGGGATTTAATTTGGCGAAATCTTGTATTTTTTTTTTTAATTTACTTTCAATCATTTAATTTGATTACAAGTATATATACATAAGAAAGTCATTAAATATATACCTCAGGCATGGCCATAGAAGAGAAACATAGAAAATATTGCATGTCTGGAATTATTATTCAATCAAATCTGTCTTAACCAGCTGTCACCTAATTACATTTCTAATGAATGATTACAAAAATTTCAGATTTAGGACAGCTGTCTTTTTATGTCTTATCTAGTACTATATATTTTGCTATTACATTGGCATTTATTTTGCTGTCCCATTAACACCTGATTAATGCTAATAAATTTCTGATTACATCTGTCATTTATAATTTTGAGGTTGGAAGTTTTGATAACATGTAAATTATTTTTGATCTAAGCTAAGACATGAGTTCTTTTTTCATAGCCACCCTAAAAATGAAATTTTTTGGATCATACGATAATTTCAAATAAACAAATGTGATTTTTTATGGCCATGCTTGAGATATTTTTTTATGAATCAGTCCTTACTTTTCAGGTACCTATATTTATACATTTGCAGAATGCAATAATCCTAACATAACTTACATGCATATTTATGGTTTCAAACACATTATAAAAGTTATACTTACTAATTTCAACTAGAAGAGTAATTAATTCGAATCAACCTCACTTTGTAACAGATTATCACAGATTACCTGACCAGTTTAGTTTTGAAATGTCACTATCACCATGTGCTTTCACGCAATTGTTGACTGAAATGACTGATTGCCAAACCGCATAATGACTACACTGCAGGAATGGTTTGAGGGACATAACAAAGAGTTCAAGGTCTCACTCTCAATCTGATTAAGCATCTTTGGGATGTATTGGAAAAAACAAGTCTGATCCATGGAGACCCCACCTTGCAACTTACAGGATTTAAATGATGTGCTGTTCATGTCTTGGTGGCATGTTCAGAGGTCTTGTGGAGTCCATACTTCGATGGATCAGAGCTGCTTTGTCCATACAAGATGGAATATACACAATATTAAGCACGTGGTTTAATGCTCTGTTTGGTCAGTGTATCTGTGCAGTGAAACTGTGTAGAAGGATCTTAGTTCAGCTCAGAAATTAAGGTACGCAGGGGCAGTTGGCCTTCTGTTGCAATCTCTTCTTTTGCAGAGAACACTGAAAGTATAGATTGAATAATGCTAACTTTGTTCTATAGGTTGCAGTCCTACAGAAAAGTAATGTATTACCTATTAGCATTTTACAAACAGATTCAACTATCCATTCATTTTCATCCAGAACAGGGTCACAGGGATGCTGAAGCCTAACCCAGCAATCATCAGGCGCAAAGAATAAACAATCCTTGGACAATTTTTAGAAATGATAATTCACCTAACCTGTATGTCTCTGGACTGTAGAAGGAAACTAGAGCACTCAGAGAAAACCCTCATGGAGATGTGGAGAGCATTCCACACAACAAACTCCATACAGGGAGCAGCCAGAATATGTATCCTGGTCTTCTTATTGCGAGGCAGCAGTGCTACAACTGTCCAACTGAGCCATCCCAGATTGAGTTATTAATTTTTAAATAAAAATCCCCTTATTCAGTAAGTAAGTAGCTCATAATAAATGCCATTATAATTGGTCATACTGTAGCTAAGATATTTTTCAGAAAACGAATGTGGTTAATCTCTCAATACTCTGTTCCATCACAAAAATTCTAACAGCTACATTTGTTTGTATTATAAGTGTTGAAAAATAAATTTACTTAGTTACAAAATAATTGATTTTCTCCAAAAAAGTAAAAACATGTTTCTCACTTAAATTTTGGGAAAATGACTTTAAGGCAGATAAACCTTTCTACTATAATAATACTGCTGAAATATTTGTAATACATTAATTGTAATTCACAATCCACATAAAGGTATTTTTACTGCATGGTAGAGATGGTAAACTGTTTGGCCTTACACCATGAGTATATTGTGGTGTCAACTAAAAAAATTGTGAACTCTTAACGAAAACAAAGTAAACAGAATTTACTTTTGAGCTTTCAGGGGCTTCATAGAACATTAATATTAAATGAGGGTGGAGAACATATCTCATTAGCAAAATACTAAGTAATAAAAAACAAAAATATGTTATTACAGTGCAGCAGCTAAAAATATATGTTGTAAAGGTTAATGAAGTGTTAATAAAAACAAAACACATATTTTTGCCCTTTCCATTTTTATAAATATTGCTAAGCCAAATGTAAGGCAAGGTTAACTGAGCCAAAGTGGCTAATGTACTTTTATGATTGTCATGGAATAAAAAAGCAGCAGTTTGCACATTTGATGCAGTGTATTTAACTGCTGGGTTTTCATCTATGGTCTTGTTCTAATTATGATCATTATATTAAGATCGCTCTTTCAAAGACACAATCTGGTAGTTGATCCATGAGGCTTTGATGACACAAGAGACTGTAACTCCCTCAGTGCCAGCTGTTATTTTATGATTTGTACTAATAGAGTACTAAAATACAATTAAAATTTCTTTGTAATGTAATTATAATAGAAGCGATTTTATAGTCTTCTCCAAGGTTCAGCACAATGTACCAAATAATTCTTGCTTTAATGCATTTTTATTGCTCTCCAAGGGAACATGCTACATCTAACCTCATCATTATCTTCTACATAATTCATGTTTCTGGGCCTTTAACTCAAGGGAAAATGGGAACTCGTTCTGTATAGCAATGCAATGCACTTTTAGCTTAAGCAGTATGTCATACATAAAGTGATAGCTGTAATTGAGATCATTCTTTTAGCATTACTTACAAGGCAGTATACTTAAAATATATCTTTAAAGTATAATTCATTTGAAGACATTATTATTTTAAATTAGGAAAAATCAGTAATCCTTAAACAGAGTTAACTGACATTTTTCAATTATTATTTGTGCCAAAGTTAAATGGTATCTTTCTTTTAGGACTGGACTGAAATTACTGTAAGAGTCTGAGCTATTGTTTGGCACTTCCCTATAATTGGATGCTCGTCATACTAAACTAACAACCAGGCAAGTGAATTTGTCCTATAACCCTGGCTGTTTGACAATTGAAGAACACTTGGGTGCTTCATCAAAAATCCCCTTGGATTTTAGTAAAAAGAAAGATGATGTGAAAGACAGCTTTTAGGATTATACAATCAGATGAAAAGACAGAAAAGAAAGAAAGGAGAGGCAGCATTTTCTCAATGTAATGTAATAAAGTGTAACAAATAGCAAAAAATTTCCAAATTGGCAGCATTATTTCATCTCCTAAAATCAAACAAGTAGCTACAGAATGTAAGTCATAAATTCTTCACAGAAAACAGTGTTTCCTAAAGGCCTTTGGTATTTAAGGGTAATTTATTAATCATTGTTGAAATGAAGACAATTTTTCAGCAATCAGTGCCAAATATTTTGAAGTAAAATTAGTGTTAAGTCTGCAGGTACTGATATGCTTTATGTCAGCAGTATACTGTATATAAGGTACATACAAACATGCAATCTCAGGTCTGCTTAAGCCAGTTTACGGTGGTGGGCCAGGGCCTGTCCCCACAGCATAGGTGAAAACTTATTTCCATAACAGTGTCAGTTGTGTTGAATGTTTGAATTGAGTTGAATTTTTCAAGCTCATGCAAAAATAAAATAACAATGGAAACATACACTCTAAAGACAACAGTAATAATCATTCACTAATAGGCCCCCAAACCATTGTTATATCAAAGAAAACATACTCCCACTACTTGAGGTTAGTGCTTTTATAAAATCTGAAAGCCTTGTCGTGGTCAAGCCAAGAAATGTACAAGGCCCACGGGGAGAGAACAGAGGGTAGGCTCTGTGTTACAGATTAAAATGTTTTTAATAAGTTTATGTGTTGGTCTGAAAAAGTAAAGTGAATGTAAAGTGGAGCAGTGGTAGTCACTTATTTTAAAAGCAGTGCACATCACCTTTCTTGCTGGATGCCATCCATACTACAGATAGTACCACAGCAAAAGGGACCCTGTAGAGAAGGGTCATTGTGGTATGTGACACTGAATTTCTTTAACAGTCACAGAATGAACAGCCTCTAGTGAGCTTTGTTTAACTGTAATAGAATAGTTGACCTCCCATGTTAGGCTGCTGGAAATGGCGGTAACCCAATACTTGAACTACCCTGTCATTTGTACAATTTGGCATGCGATTTATAAAGTTGATAGTGATCTATTGACTTGCTTAAAGTTCATTTGCATTATTTTTCCTTTATTGTATTAACAATAATTCTAGACTACTTAAGCTATACAATTTTACTTTAAATTAAAGTGCAAATAAGAATTATATAGTAAATGCCATATACAGTGGTGGTGTGAAAAACTATTTGCCCCCTTCCTGATTTCTTATTCTTTTGCATGTTTGTCACACAAAATGTTTCTGATCATCAAACACATGTAACCATTAGTCAAATATAACACAAGTAAACACAAAATGCAGTGTTTAAATGGTGGTTTTTATTATTTAGGGAGAAAAAAAAATCCAAACCTACATGACCCTGTGTGAAAAAGTAATTGCCCCCCTTGTTAAAAAATAACCTAACTGTGGTGTATCACACCTGAGTTCAATTTCCGTAGCCACCCCAGGCCTGATTACTGCCACACCTGTTTCAATCAAGAAATCACTTAAATAGGAGCTGCCTGACACAGAGAAGTAGACCAGAAGCACCTCAAAAGCTAGACATCATGCCAAGATCCAAAGAAATTCAGGAACAAATGAGAACAGAAGTAATTGAGATCTATCAGTCTGGTAAAGGTTATAAAGCCATTTCTAAAGCTTTGGGACTCCAGCAAACCAGTGAGAGCCATTATCCACAAATGGCAAAAACATGGAACAGTGGTGAACCTTCCCAGGAGTGGCTGGCCGACCAAAATTACCCCAAGGCGCAGAGCGACTCATCCAAGAGGTCACAAAAGACCCCAGGACAACGTCTAAAGAACTGCAGGCCTCACTTGCCTCAATTAAGGTCAGTGTTCATGACTCCACCATAAGAAAGAGACTGGGCAAAACGGCCTGCATGGCAGATTTCCAAGACGCAAACCACTGTTAAGCAAAAAGAACATTAGGGCTCGTCTCAATTTTGCTAAGAAACATGTCAATGATTGCCAAGACTTTTGGGAAAATATCTTGTGGACTGATGAGACAAAAGTTGAACTTTTTGGAAAGCAAATGTCCCGTTACATCTGGCATAAAAGGAACACAGCATTTCAGAAAAAGAACATCATACCAAAAGTAAAATATGGTGGTGGTAGTGTGATGGTCTAGGGTTGTTTTGCTGCTTCAGGACCTGGAAGGCTTGCTGTGATAGATGGAACCATGAATTCTACTGTCTACCAAAAAATCCTGAAGGAGAATGTCCGGCCATTTGTTCATCAACTCAAGCTGAAGCGATCTTGTGTGCTGCAACAGGACAATGACCCAAAAGAATGGCTGAAGAAAAACAAAATGAAGACTTTGGAGTGGCCTAGTCAAAGTCCTGACCTGAATCCAATTGAGATGCTATGGCATGACCTTAAAAAGGCGGTTCATGCTAGAAAACCCTCTAATAAAACTGAATTACAACAATTCTGCAAAGATGAGTGGGCCAAAATTCCTCCAGAGCACTGTAAAAGACTCATTGCAAGTTATCGCAAACGCTTGATTGCAGTTAATGCTGCTAAGGGTGGCCCAACCAGTTATTAGGTTCAGGGGGCAATTACTTTTTCACACTCCATGTAGGTTTGGATCTTTTTTCTCCCTAAATAATAAAAACCATCATTTAAAAACTGCATTTTGTGTTTACTTGTGTTATATTTGACTAATGATGAAATGTGTTTGATGATCAGAAACATTTTGTGTGACAAACATGCAAAAGAATAAGAAATCAGGAAGGGGGCAAATAGTTTTTCACGCACTGTATATATACTGTAGATGTTATAGATACTAAGAATTTGAAACATAAGTGTCCAGGATTGACAAATCATTCTAATTCCTTTAGAAATTTGACATAGGGGTGAGTTCAAACTTTTACATTCTTTGTTAATTTTGTGAATTTTATGTAACTTTTAATACATATTTTTATACATATCTTGTTTTCAAGATATCTTTTCAAATTTTACACTTATATGTATCCCCATAAAGGTATAAGGATTGGGGTTTTAAATGGTTTAAATCTGCAAACAGAAGGCTTTCTGCCAGAGGATGCCAGGATAGATTTCCCTGCTTAGACTCTTTGTAAAAACACATAAGGTACGTGAAGTGACTGTCACTTATAATTACTGAATATCCCATAACTTAATGGTAAAGCAATTGGCACAGCACATTCAACAATTAAGAGGATCTTCATAGAATTAACATCAATACTAATAAACTGAGGTTCTTAACAATTACTATTAGCAACGACAGAACAAGGCAATGTCTAACTTCTATCAAACATAACAAGCCACTTTACCAGCTTTACATTTTTTTACTAATTGACACCTACTTAAACTAAACCAAACTTTCACTATGATACTTACAGTATATTATCCACCTGTCTCACACATGAAAGCAATTCAGAAAACTACTTTCCCCATAGATCTTGAATCCTGTGTTTCTTATTAAGATTCCTGATTTGTTTCCCATTTTTAGAGAAAACATGGTATAAAACTAAACATGACATGAAGGTTATCAAGTGGAAGCTAAACAGTATACAAAAAGGTATAAATTAGGAGGTTGAACAAGTAATATTGAATGATTGTACAGTATATCAAATTGGAAACTGTGAGGGAAAGCTTACATACTCATATTTGCTTATGCTTATGTAATTAAGCCCCTCCTCGAACTGCCACCTTATCGTGGCGGAGGGGTTTGCGTGTCCCAATGATCATAGGAGCTCTGTTGTACGGGGCTTTATGCCCCTGGTAGGGTCACCAAAGGCAAACTGGTCCTAGGTGAGGGATGAGACAAAGAGCGGTCTCTTTGTTGTGGGTCGGTGGGGGGAGTACTTTGAAGACCTCCTCAATCCCACTAACATGCCTTCCAATGAGGAAGCAGAGCCTGGGGACTCGGAGGTGGGCTCCCCCATCTCTGGGACTGAGGTCACCGAGGTGGTCAAAAAACTCCTTGGTGGCAGGGCCCTGGGGGTGGATGACATACGCCCGGAGTTCCTCAAGGCTCTGGATGTTGTAGGACTGTTTTGGTTGACATGTCTCTGCAACATCGCATGGACATCGGGGACAGTGCCTCAGGATTGGCAGACCAGGGTGATGATCCCCCTCTTTAAAAAGAGGGACTGGAGGGTGTGTTCCAACTACATAGGGATCACACTCCTCAGCCTTCCTGGAAAAGTCTATTCGGGAGTCCTGGAGAGGAAGGTCCGTCGGATAGTCGAACCTTGGATTCAGGGGTAACAGTGTGGTTTTCGTCCTGGTCACAAAACAGTGGACCAACTCTACACCCTTAGCAGAATCCTGGAGGGTGCATGGGAGTTTGCCCAACCAGTCTACATGTGTTTTGTGGACTTGGAAAAGGCGTTCAACCATGTCCCTCGGGAAATCCTGTGGGGGGTGCTCTGGGAGTATGGGGTACCAGACACCCTGATAAGAGCTGTTCGGTCCCTGTACAACCAGTGTCAGAGCTTGGTCTGCATTGCCGACAATAAGTCAAGCCCGTTTCCAGTGAGAGTTGGAGTCCGCCAGGGCTGCCCTTTGTCAACGATTCTATTCATAACTTTTATGGACAGAATTTCTAAGCGTAGCCAGGGTGTTGAGGGGTTCCGGTTTGGTAGACTCAGGATTGGGTCACTGCTTTTTGCAGATGATGCTGTCCTGTTTGCTTCATCAGGCCGTGATCTTCAGCTCTCTCTGAATTTGTTCGCAGCTGAGTGTGAAGCGGCTGGGATGAGAATCAGCACTTCCAAATACGAGACCATGGTCCTCAGCCAGAAAAGGGTGGAGTGCCCTCTTAGGGTTGGAGGAGAGATCCTGCCCCAAGTGGAAGAGTTCAAGTATCTCGGGGTCTTGTTCATGAGTGAGGGAAGAATGGAGCATGAGATCGACAGGTGGATCGGTGCGGCCTCCGCAGTGATGTGGGCTCTGCATCGGTCTGTCGTGGTGAAAAAGGAGCTGAGCCGTAAGGCAAAGCTCTCAATTTACCAGTCGACCTATGTTCCTACCCTCACCTATGGTCATGAGCTATTGGTAGTGACCGAAAGAACGAGATCGCGAATGCAAGCGGCTGAAATGAGTTTCCTCCACAGGGTGTCTGGGCTTTCCCTTTAAAGATAGGGTAAGAAGCTCAGTCATCCAGCAGCGGCTCAGAGTAGAGCCGCTGCTCCACCGCATCGAGAGGAGTCAGATGACGTGGCTCGGGCATCTGATCAGGATGCCTCCTGGACGCCTCCCTGGTGAGGTGTTCCGGGCATGTCCAACCGGAAGAAGACCCCGGGGAAGACCCAGGACACGTTGGAGGGACTATGTCTCCCGGCTGGCCTGGGAACGCCTTGGGATTTTGCCGGAGGAGCTAGAAGAAGTGGCCGGGGAGAGGGAAGTCTGGGCCTCTCTGCTCAAGCTGCTGCCCCCGAGACCCGACCTCGGATAAGCGGAAGAGGATGGATGGATGGATGCATATGTAATTAAGGCTGAAGCCCTAGATGACACCTGTGGAAGGAGGAGAGGGCTAAAACCAGAAAAGAACTTTTCTTACTATATAAGAATTTAAATACTATATAAGAACAAAGGGGTTCGTCCCCTGTTCGCTTCGCTTGCCAACTCTCCCCGGCCTGCGCTTGTATAGAATGTTACTTGCTTTTAATAAATTCAATAAGATGTTCCAAAAAAAGAAAACCAGCTCTTCAACTAAAATATCTGGAAACCATAAGGAAAAAGTTGCACCTTGTTATTGGGTCAAGGAGGAGGTGTGTGAGAAATTTCCAACTGAGAGGAGGTTGGCCCAGTTATTTATACGCCGATTCCCTTGCCAGTTCATTATAAAATTCACCCCTTCTATGTCTCTGTCTGTTTATTCTAGTCCTTATTCTTTACCAACTACAGTGCCCAGTCAGAGAAAACTTACTTTCACAGACAGAACAGATGGTTTCAAAAGCTCAATAGAAAACTTACTTTCACAATTTTATTTGCAACACTTTTGTTTGCTGTCCTGACATTAAGAAATGGGCCCTTACGGGAGTACATACCTAACATTCTATTTTTATTATTTGTGTTTTAATAGGCTCTAATTAATGTCATGTTCATCATAATGTTATGTGTTTATATTACACGAGCATCAAAATTTAGTTGTTTAAAAATGCGTCTGTTATTGAGGATATGGTCATTAAAATGTGTGTTGCTAGGCTGGACACACACTCTTTTAGCTTACCAATTCTAGTATAGAAATTCTCTAGATTTGAATTTCAGCCATGAATTTAGTGTGTTTCTGAATACAATCTAAGATCTTTTAGTGTTTCTTTCCCTAGACTACATCTAACCCTCTTTAAGTAATGTACCTTAAAATCTTTGCCTCTCGTAATTAAATTTGTTGTTAGTAGAATTTTCATGGAAAGTTGCAGATGATTATGATTTAGAACCTCCAAAAATTATATATAATATATAAAATATTTTTTCCCAGCTACATCTTGAGAAGCAACTTCATATTTTTGATTGTAGATCTATATGGTTTAATTTCTTTTTTCAACATCTGTTGCTTATACAGTTAAAGTACTTGATTATGATACTCTGTTTATTGTTGTCACCATTCATAAGACAATAGTTTACACAGACAAAGACATAAGGAATAAGGAAACAATAGGGTATCTAAACATTTTTAGCGGTATCAAAATCAGAGTAAAATCAAGTGAAAATGTGAAAAGACTAATATCAAATGACCTTATGATGAGGGAATAGCCACATAAAAAAAGAAAAGTTGATGAACCCAGACAAACGATAAAAAGCTCTGAAGTACTTTTCTGGTACTACTGCTCAGTCCATTTCCAGATCTCTAAGATAAAAAAAGCAAAAAAAAAGTTCCAAAAATGTTTTGATTTAAAACAAATGGCAACTCAAAACACACAAATTACATGTGTTTTCATTTTATTATGTGTTTTCATTTGGAAGCAATAATGGATAATTTTTAAAGAACATAAATATACAAAAATGTCAGAATATTTAAAATAGCATTAGAATGGACAACAAAAACCCATTATTATTATTATTGTTGTTATTATTATTATTATTATTATTATTATTACATGAAGTTATTAACTAAACCTATCGACAGTTTGAATGATGATACACATTATGGGTGCCCAGAAGGTGGTGCAGGAATCCAGGCTAGGATAACAGAAGGTTTCATACCCGGCCAGGAAGCCATAATGAAAGGACTGGGAGAATGGTCTTACCAGGTCATTCCTACACACGACAAGTGTCAGTGTGCCCTGGGGTTAAACTCAATTGAGTTTGACACCTGCAGGGTTGCATGGGAAATGGAGTCCTGAATTGCAACCTTGTTGGGGTCTTTGGGGACCACCAGAGGGTACTACTGGTGGAGGACTGCCCTGGTTTCCACATGACATGGAAGTGCAGTTGATGACTGGGACGAGAAACTAGAAGCAATTCCCGGGTCGAGCTTAAAAGAAAGGTTGCAGAAGAGACAGAAGTGGGAGGCAGTGGGCTACACTCTTGGAGGAGGAAGGTGAACTGTGCTTGGTGTATTATTTTGTTGATTATTCTTGTGAAGAATGTGTTACGGCTCAATAAAAACCCTTTATTTGAGCGTATGTGTTTGGGCTTATTGGTTTATTTTATTTTGATTGTTGAAACCATTATTTTATAAAATACTGAATGGTTTTCATTAAAGTTTATAATATGGAATGATTTGCAGTTTTACACTTTAGCTAGTTATTCCGCAGAAGACCTAAACAACATCAGTTAATGGGCATAGAGTTTGAAAAATTCTACAACTTGAGGGATCCAAGTGCAGATGTATTTTTTATATGATTTTTTTTAATTGGACATACTGTAATATATATTTGTTTAACATGAAGATGCAGTCCAGGTGATTAGGAATTCAGCAAAAATATTACACAGATATCAGAATATGTCTTGATGTTTGTTAACAATGACAGTAAAACAAAACTAAAACATCATTCATTAATTTTTTTCTCTCTTTGGTTTCAATTGTCGGCATGAACAAGGGCTTCATTTGTTAAATAATTTTTGCTTCAACAAACATTAAACTTTGTTTATATTTAAACTATTATCATTAAACATCATTTTTATTTCAAAGTAGTTTGGAGAATTGTAGTGTTACAATTTGAGTTTACTTGCAACTTTAACCGAAATGTTCCATTTATGTATACTTATAGAAATCCTATAGAATAATGGTAACATATATTATATACTGGATTCTTTTTAGTTTATTTTTACTGTAAGTAGTTTTGTTTCTAAGAAACTGTATAATCTGTTTGATGTGGCATGCATAACTTAATTTTCTTAATTCAGGCAAAGTTGAAAAAAAAATAGTAGTTCACTGAAAGCTTCCAGATTTGTGTGTGGTTCACATTTTCTTAGGCTCTGAGGTCTTGTCAATTGCTGCTACTCTACAGCAAATGGAGTTTTTAATTTTTGATGACATCCTGATATTTGGAGTATAAAGACTTAGGTCCTCATACAAATACAAGAAATGATTACTTCCTCCTTCACATCCTTTTACAATGATTCATTCTCTCTTTAAAATCACTGTATACCAAAATGAAATGTCCCATTAATTCCTTTTCATGACTGGAATATATTTTAAATACTGAAGAGAGGCTAGAAGTGATTTAAAATATAGGTATTGACATATATAGGTAGTAAAGTGGGAATGTTATCTGAAGCCACAAAAGTAAATCGTCTGAATTCATGTAAGCATAAATATGTTCAAATGTGGAGAGACCTATGAGCAAAAACCCTGTGGACTAGTACAGGTAATCGAGCTTGCAGTGATATTTTCATTCATATCTGAATACTATATACTGAGAAAGATGGAAACCAATCAATGTTCATGAATTTCATTTGAAGCATACTGCTCAGAATTATTCTAGCATGAGCTATAAGGCACATTTTTAAAAGACTTTTTTTTAATTTGTAAATGATTTTTAGCTGTATTTTCTATAGGAGCAAGGTTCAAAGATAACTTGAAAATATGCTTGACATTTTTATGATTCAAGTTTCATGAAAATATAAATTGATTGTCAATGGATATATTTCTCTCTTTGTGCCTGCATTTAATGAAATTATTATAGTGCCTCAATCAGCTTGAAACAAACATTACTGCAATGAAAGGTATTCATGCATACAGCAATATTTCATTAATACTCAGGGTATTACCGTATATTCACTAAATATACACTTTAATAACTATAAATTCTAAAATTTTCAAAATTGCTTATCTTTGTGTCAGCATGGTAGCAAAGTGATAACAGCTGCCACCACACAGATCTAATGTCATGGATTTGAACACCATGCCTGGTCATCATCTGTATAAAGTTTGTATATTCTGTCTGTGTGTGTGTGTGTGTATGTGTGTGTGTGTATATGTGTGTGTGTGATACACACTTACAGACACAAGTTCCAATATGAATAAAGGCTTTATTCTTATAAATACATTGTACAAAGGTGTAAACAAGGCAAAAACAAACCATGGCACACTTCTTTTCTTCTCTGTCTTTTCCACACCTCCCAAGTGAGCTTTGTCCTTTTTCCTCCCAACTCCGACTTCCTGGATGAGGTCAAGTGATCTTGGACTCGGAAGTACTTCTGGTGCTAGGGCATTGACCAATCAGGCCAGTTGGAAGTCCCATAGAGTAGGGACTATTAATCCCATCAGCTCCCCCAACACCCCCCACAAAGAACCCCACACAGCTGCATCATGAGACTACAGGTTCCAGGATGCCCTGTGGGAGTCCGTGTGAGAATCCTAAATGAGTTGGTCATGTCCATTACAGGAGATCTGAAGCAGAGCTCCGTTAGCAGCGGCTTTATTTTTTCTCTTATTTCTTACTATCCCGAGGTATCCTGTATTTACCCAACCCAAGGGTTCTCTACTACAGTATATAAACATGAGTAAGCAGAAAGGGGGTCAGAAAGAAACGGAAAGGAAACTTAAAGCTACACCCAAGTCTAGACAGACATCAAGCCCAAGTGCAAGGTACAGCCTTTCAGAGACTGACCTGGAACAGGCAGGCGAAAGCACAGACTTCCCAGGAACATGTTCCACTCTCCAGTCAAGAGCGAAAATGGGAATGAAGGTGCAAGTGATGCAGGTCACGATAGCACGCCGATTCCAGAAGATCACTTGACACTAGAAATGGCCTTGCAGTCCATGCTTTCATCTACTCCTACTCCTCGCGAGCCGGAAGCATTGGCTGTAACCATGGTTGCCACTTCACCCACGGAGCACAAAAGCCGAAACGATTTGTCCAAACTGAAGGAAATGATCTCAACATTGGCCATGGCCACGGCCATAAGTGAGCTTAAGAAAGATATTCAAAAAAATATGAATAAAGAAATAAATGGGTTGCTCAAGACAAATGAAAAGCTGCAAAACGACAAACGAGAAGCTGTGGCTGGAGCTGCAAGAGCTGCGGCCGGATAATAAAGACTTGGAAAAACGTATATATAATCGTTTTGATGCAACCTTTAAAGTTATACTGGGAAAATTGAGGAACACATTCAGCAAAATGCGTCTAAACTGAGAGAACTTGCCAATCAGCTAGAAGACGTTAAGCAGACATTCACGACTCGAATTAAAACAGTGGAACATTTGGCATCTACCGCCGATGAAAAAACTACAGCTGTGAATTCCGAATGCCAAAAACTCAGAGACAGACTTGCAGCTTTGGAAGATGGGTGCAGAAGGAATAATATTAGAATCGAAGGTCTACCTGATAATTGTGAAAGTCCAAACCCAGTAAAACTCGTACTTGAACTATTCTCAAAAATAATTGGAGAGGACTTCAGAAATCAGATACCAAGATAGCAGCAGCTTATCACATACGTGGATCAAATACCTCTAAACCTAGGACTTTAATTGTCCGCTTCGACAGATTACACTTTAAGATTAAAGTAGTAAAACAAGAGAGTATATTTGAAAATAACCACATTGGTATTTTCCCTAAATTTCTCACCCTCAACAGCTGCTAAACGTGCAGCTTTTTACAACATTAAACAGCGGTTACGGAAAGCCGATATCATATACAGCCTCTTGTATCCTGCCAAACTGAAAGTGGATATTCAAGACAAATATTACATCTTCTCCAGCAAGGAGGAAGCAGAAAAGGAATTAAGAAAGCTGATCCCGACACTTTTTTGAAATACGATAGTGAGTTGCATCCTTTCATGGCATGGCATGGCATGGAGATATTACCTGTTGTCTGATCCACTTGCAACGATATGGGTATCATAATTATACACCCTTTTCTCTTCTCGGACACTTTTTGTTTATGTTTTAATTACAATTATACGCGTATGAGTAGAAGAAATTAAAGTAGTTTTTTTTTAACTATTCTAAAGGAGTCTGTTTAACATTGTGGACGCTGGCCCGGACACACACAGACAGACATCATATTTCACCCAACACACGTTTATTTACAAGTCAATTTACAGTTTTCATGCACTCACAAACCCCAGTCCCTCCAGCACCGATTCCCCCAATGTCCAGGCCACACAGTTCCACTGCCTTTCCCCTGGCCACCTCTAGTCCTCCTCCAGCTCCGTCCTCTTCCACCCGACTTCTGCCGATGACTGGAAGGGCGGCCCCTTAAATGGGAACCCGGATGGGCTTCAGCTGCTTCCCGGCATTCCTCCGTAGCCACGCCCCAGTGTGGCGGAAGTGCCGGCTGTGCACCCGGAAGCCGTCCGAGTGTCCCCTGTCGTCTTTCCCCCAACACTTCCTGGTGTGGTGGAAGTGCTGGGCTCCCGGGATATTCAGGCACTGGGGCGCCGCCTGGCGGTGGCCACGGGTCCCTACAGGGCTGGGCTTCCAAGGCCCCCAACATAACCAGGGTGGGCGCCCCCTCGTGGTCTGGAGGAGGAACAAGCCCTCCTCCGGTCCTCCTGGGCATCAACCACACATCATACCCTTGGTTTATTGTTATTATTACTATTGCATTAGGGTTTAATATGCGTATCCAGGGCCACTTTTTAACACCACTCCCTGGGTTTACTGTCTTAATATTTCAAGACTGCTGAAGATTATATTTTATGCTTATAGTATTTAGACTTTATCTGCAATAGATATGTCCACTTTTTAATCCTCAAATGCTGCTGCTGGGGGGTTTGTTTTGTTTTGGACATGCTCTGTCTCTAGGTATGTCAGAGGACTGGGACTTTGTGAAGTGGGGTCCAGCCTCATGCTGGGAGGCAAAATAGGGGGGTGGTGGAATAAGGAAGGGAGAGAAAGAGAGCAAGCTATATCTAATCTATCCTTTTAATCCTTATAATTATAACTACCAATGTAATAATAGGCTGCATGGCAATAATTTGTCGGAAAATTGGAAATTAAGGTTAAAGCTGTCTCACTTACAGTTAAGACTAAAAAATGACATAAAAAATTCGGAATCAATGTCTCCATGAAGGGACAGTTAACTTTGTGAGCTGGAATGTTAAAGGCCTGAATCACAAATTAAAGAGAAAGAAAGTATTCTCTCACCTAACAGGTTTAAATGCTAAAATAGTATTTTTACAGGAGACCTACTTACTAAGCAAGATTCAGTTCCAGCTGCATAAAGGCTGGGGAATTTAATTGTGTTTTAAATCCACTCTTAGGTAGGACTCATGTCTGGGGGTTATGGGGATCTGGGGGTGGGTGTGACATCTAACAATGCAAAGACAATTACACAGTTTTTAACTGACCACAACCTATCAGACCCCTGGAGATTTCTTATCCCAAACTCAAGAACATATTCCTTCTACTCACCAGTCCATCATTGCTACTAAAGAATTGATTATTTCTTTATAGATAATAATTTCTTGCCTACGATTAAATCTTGCAAGTACAACGCTATTGTTATCTGACCATGCCCCCATGATCTTGGAGCTAAAATCATTATGCCTCACACACTCATCTCGCAGATGGCGTCTTAACCGACTTCTACTAGCAGATGAAAAATGTAATGAATTTATATCCAAACAAATCAGTTTCTTCCTAGAAACAAATACATCCTCAAAGGTCTCTGCAGGAATACTCTGGGAAAATCTGAAGGCCTTCTTAACAGGACAGATTATTTCATATCTTTCCCACAGAAATAAATTAGAAACCAATAAGGTATCAGAGGTAACCAACGAAATTACTAGAATAAATGAAGAACATGCCAGGTGTCCAAGTGAGGCTCTTCATAGGAAAAGGCAGGCTCTACATTCAGAGTTCAACCTCTTATCAAGCAAAGAAACTGAACAACTCATTTTTAAATCAAGACATCATTACTATAAACATGGAGAGAAAGCTAATAAGCTCTTAGCTCAACAAATCCACAAGTAAGAAGTTCGCAATGCAATCCCAGCAGTCATCAACACAAACGGAGATACAATCATTGACCATAAAAATATAATGTACACATTTAGAGACTACTATAAATCCTTATATTCTACTGAGTTTAAAGAAGACAACACACAATCTAATGCATTTCTAGAAACATAACAGATACCACAAATAGATACTTTTAGTGCAGAGGAACTGGATAAACCTCTGGCGCTGTCAGAATTACTAGATGCTATAAAGTCACTTCAAAGCGGGAAAGCAGCAGGCCCTGATGGCTACCGTGTAGAATTTTATAAGAAATTCTACACTCAATTAGCTCCCCTCTTATTAGCGACATTTACAGAAGCCTAGAGACAATCAAATTCTACCTCAAACTTTTTGTCAAGCATTAATCACCATCTTGTCTAAACAGAATAAGGACTTATTACAATGTGCATCATACAGACCAATTTCACTTCTGAATAATGATGTTAAGATACTCTCCAAAGTCCTAGCTAGAAGGATGGGGAAAGTGCTGCCTTTGGTAATATCACAAGATCAAACTGGATTTATTAAAGTCCGACACTTAGCCTCCAGTCTTCGATACCTGTTTAATGTAATATATTCACCAGCAAAGTCAAACACAGCAGAAATATTATTATTAATAACCTTTTCACTGCATTAGAGAAATTTGGGTTTGGCCTGAACATTTGTGCATGGATCAAAGTACTGTATACCAATACAGAAGCTTCAGTTCGTATTAACATTTGTTCAGACTACTTTAAATTAGAACGTGGTACCAGCAAACAATGCCCATTGTCACCACGGCTATTTGCAATCACCATTGAACCACTGGCAGTTTACTGTCGAAAGGCTTATCAGATAAAGGGGGTTATCAGAGAAGGACTTGAACAGAACATTTCTCTATATGCAGATGATATGGTACTGTATATATCAGACCCACAAAATACTGTGCCTGCAGTCTTAACAGCACTTACTGAATTTTAAAGGATCTCTGGTCTCAGAATTAATTTGAATAAAAATGTGCTCTTTTCAGTGAATTTTTAAGCGTACAATATTTGATTGGACACCTTCCCTTTTATCATTGCAGATCAGTTGAAATACCTGGGGGTAAATATCACAAGTAAACATAAAGCTCTTTTTCAACAAAATTTCGCCATCTGTATGGAAAAAATTAAGCAAGACTTGCATAGATGGTCAAACCTTCATCTCACTCTAGACAGGAAGAATTAACATTGTTAAGATGAATATCCTTCCTAAGCTTCTCTTTTTATTTCAAAACATTCCCATATACATCAATTAATCGTTTTTTAAGCAATTAGATTCAACCATAACCTAATTTATTTGGAACTCAAAATATCCACCTTATAAAGCGATCCTACAAAGACCTAAGGCAGAAGGTGGGATGGGTCTACCTAACTTTCAGTTTTACTACTGGGCAGCAAACATACAAGCTATTAAAAACCTGGATACAAATAGATGAACATGCACAGGCTTGGTCCGCAATAGAAATAAAATCCTGCAGTATTTCTTTATATTCCCTGCTTTATGCACCAATAAGTGCAAGTTATCGCCAATATACTAATAACCCAATTGTGCTTCACTCACTCAAAATATGGAACCAATGCAGAAAGCATTTTAAGATGGCGAATCTTTTATCTGTGGCACCTCTGCATGAAAACCACCTTTTTCAACCCTCGCAAACATATTCAGTTTTTAATATCTGGAAAACATTTGGGATTAACCTGCTTAGAGCTCTTTATATAGACATCTTTGCATTCTATTAACAATTACATTCCAAATTTAACTTTCCAGCAAACACATTTATTTCACTATCTTCAAATTAAAAACTTTGTTAAACAGAACATGCCCGATTTTCCTCATCTCGCACCTTCCTCTATGCTAGAAAAAATACTGCTCAGTTTTGAGGATTCAGACAGCATTTCTGCAATATATAAAATTATTTTACAGTCCCTCCCTTTCAAAGATCCAAGAGGACAGTGGGAAAAAGATCTCTCTCTCAACATATCAGAAAAGGAGTGGAAGGTAGCAATGCAGAGAATTCACTCGAGCTCCATATGCGCAAAGCATACAATTATTCAATTTAAAATGATATATCAAGCATATCTGTCTTGCTTAAAACTGTCCAAAATGTTTCCAGGGCAAGATCCAACCTCCGAACGCTGCAATCAAGTCCCAGCCTCACTGGGTCACATGTTTTGGTCCTGCACCAAATTAACATCATTCTGGACAAAAATTTTTAAGTGCCTTTCAGACAGCCTTGGTGTCACAATCCCTCCTAACCCATTAACAGCTGTGTTTGGTGTTCTTCCAGATGGGCTTAAAGTGGAGAAGGACAAACAAACTGTCATTGCCTTCATTATGCTATTGGCACACAGACTTAATTTTGACTTAATTTGCTAAACTGGAAGAGTCCTAACTCTCCTCTTTTAAGTCAGTGGGTAACTTATGTTTTATACTATTTGAAATTGGAAAAAAACAGATTCTCAGTTAGAGAATCTGTGCAGAACATTTTCAACACCTGGAAGGATCTAATCAATAATATTTTGGAATAAGCTCTTAAAGAACCGAGGAAGCAGATTCTCTTCCCATTTCGTTTTCTTCTCCATTTATCTTTATCCGCCTATTGAACTCATCAATTTAAGTATTTTTGCAAACTTTAAGTTTTACTCCGTTGGCCATGCTCTGTTTCTCAGGGGTGGGGGTTGATTTGTTTTCAATCCTATTTTTTGTAAAAATGGATCTATTTGTATGGAATACAATACAATTAAATTAATTAAATTTTAAAAAAAATTAAATGAGGGGGCTGCCAATGTCCCAAATGAATTGTCTTCCCCAGTCCTTCTGCCATACCTACCTCCTGACTGGGTAAGGATCCATGCTCAATCCAGGCCATGATGCCAGTCTCTGCATGCCATTCATTACAGTGTGCACAGTAAAAAGAGATTATTACTTGCAGACAGCATAACAGCAACAGGAGACAATACAAGTAATAAATATAACAGGAGATAATAGATATAAGAATAGATCATCAGATATACTCATGATGCTCTTAGTACAGGCAACTGTAAAGTAACTTTATAACCTTGTGATCTCCGGGTTGGCTACAGTTTACACACTCCTGTGGGCAAATGCCAGAGCTCTAATGAGGTAACTGGCTGGACTGCGCGCATCTGCATGTGAATGCAGGTCCAGCCAATCTCTCCATTAACCACCCAGGGCAACTTGGTGCATGCAGTAACAAGAACTACTCCCACCTCGAGCCTGAGTTCACTCTTCTTAAATAAAACTTACTCACTGCCATAGACCCCTAACATGCCTTATCCCAGATTTAGGGTTAGACTGAACTTGAATTAGTTACTTGACTGCTAATAATCCTGAACTATAAACCAGAATGAAGGAGGTCTAAAAATGAGAGGGACCAAATGGCTGATGAAGTTAATATGAAGGGGTTCAGTGTATTGTGCTTGCGCACCAGCTGTCCTGACAAATTCACAATATTGAATAACTCTACCAGAGACAGACAAAACAGATGCTTGATGATTTCAAAAGCTCAATAGAAAACTTTAATAACTGGTTTCAGGGAAAGCTAAGTAATGATAAGGCTGTGAGTTTGCCCTTTTTTTTTCTTGCACTTCAGCTCAAAACTTGAGACTTTTGATACATTTAAATTTATACAGGTGGAAATCTGTTGTAACAAAATTCATGGGACCATAAAAATATTTAATTATAACAGATACTTTGTTGTAACGAATATGAGGGAAAATATATATACTACTGTGACCATTGTTACCTGCAATTTGCCATCTCTAAGGGCAGCAGCACAAGGACTTCTCTGTAGTTGCTCCACTGTGTCTGGTAAACAGTAAACTAAGGGCAAAGCAATTGGTTGTCCTCTGCAGGTTCAGGCTTAACAAGTAGCGTGCTTGTTTCACAATCTTTAGAATATTTAACACTTCCAGCAGACCCCCGTGACCCTGTGCTCGGATTCAGCGGGTTGGAAAATAGATGGATGGATTAACACACTTTAACACTTTGATCTGCTCTTACACACATTCTCTTGGTCTGCCACAGCAGTGATTCCAAGCTGCAGGAGTTCTTCTATTCTGAAGATGGGTGCTAAAGCAAGATGCTTGCCATGTTGTGGCCCCTTTCTTACGTGCTTCAGTGCTGAAGTAACAGCTCCTATTTTGAATGGTCTTGAGACTGTACCTGCCTTCTTTATACAGTAATATAGTACAGTACCTGAATTTTTCTTGGAAACCTGGATTCACATTTTCGGTCTGTCGTGCAAGAAACTCTGTGACCTAAGCTTGACAATACCTCTATAAAAAACAGCACTGTACTTTTAACTTGAACTTTTTTTTTTAATAGAAATACAGGTATACGTACAGAATGAAGATGAGAGACCAGATGTAACTTTATTTTATAGAAATACAAGCATGCTTGTCATTTTTTTTTTCATTCTTGTCCCAATACCCGATCTTTAACTTTGTCTAATGCTTTCACCATGTCATTTTTTCTTCATTCCATTTTTTTTAACGTAACGTTCATCTGAGGGTGTAGTAACACAGTGTGTTAAGACAGACATACGGTTTCTAAGTAATCAATAGAGGTTGAGACACCTGTGCAAATTGTTTGCTTGAACTTGCAAGGCTTAATTTAATTGCTGTAGAACATCTGTAGGTTGTAACCTATTAGTTACTCCCTGAAGAAGGCTTTAAATTCTGATTCCTAATATTCTTATATTTCCCTTTTTTAGTATTTGCTAAGCTACATTTTAAATTTAAACCTCTGGCAGCTTATTGTTTACCTTTTCATTTCATTTTAGGTCATTCATTGCATGTCAATTGATTAAATGTGAAAAAAACTGGAAAAACAGTGAACCTTGAAACTCTTTATCAGCCAGGAATCCTGACCCATTGGGAGCATAATAATACATTAGTACTGTTTTTAAAATTACAGCTTTCCATTCATTCAAAGACACATTTTATTAAAAAAAAACTGTATGTAGGGCTGGGCGATAACATATTAAAATAATTATCACAAAATAACTTTTCCTCAAAAGAAACTAACAAATGGTCAATAGACAGTCGATAAAGCTCATTCTTTTTGGCGGGCAACATGAAAAGCCAATGATAATGAGAATAGTGCTGTGCCAAACCAGTCATGCTGCTGGAACAGAGTTATAGCCATGGCAGGTTAGGTTGACACACAGCACAGAGCATAACAGCAGCAGGATTACACGCCAGTACATCAGGAGTGAGAGTGAGATAAAAGGGAAAATGATGACAGAAAATGTTAACAAAAACCTGAAAAAAATCAGAATTATGGAAGAAGACATCCCAACAAACACGGCCTAAGGCCCACAAAAACAGGTGATACCACTATCTTTTGTGCCATCTAAAGCAGTGTCATTCTTTAAGCCACACACAATGCAAGACTTTACAGTCCAAGACCCAAGTAAGTGCTGCACTAATGGAGATTTCTTTTACCTTTCTTATTTTCTTGCCTTGGAGCATAGGTTGACCACAATTGAATAAATATGTCAATTTTGTTTATGTTCTCCTTTGTTTACATTTCAAAGCTGCTTGAATTTGTACTGAATATATATACCGAATGTTTTTGTCTATTTATTTGTGGGTTTGTTTCCCAACCATTTAAAAGAGTTTGAATCTATACAAAGGAAAGGATACAATATAGAGGTAGTTTTTTGAGATTTTGTATTAATACCTATTTTACTTATTTGGAACTGACCAAGGAACTTACTGTGTATTCTCCTGTAAAACTTCAGAGCTTTAAGATTTTAGTTTTAGTTTTAGTTTAAGATTTTTCAACTTTAGAATTAAGATTTTATTTTATTTATTTGGAGTCGACCAAAAAATGTTGTGTTATTTCCTGTAAAACATGAAAACGTTTGACTGGTCAGAACTGAGAATTTTTTATTTATTTATTTGGAATTGACCAAAGAATTTAGTTGTTCATTTTGTGTTCTCCTGTAACACTTGAAGTTTTGTTACAGAATTAGGGTCAGAATTAGGGATTTTATTTATTATAGATACCTATTTTATTTATTTAAAATACAGTTGTATAATGTTCTAAAGTACATTTGTCATGTTCAACATCTGACAGAAAATAATATTTAAACCAAAATTAACGTTGTGACATCTTCACATCTCAATTAGGAGTAAAAATGAACCTTTAAACATGACAGAAATAGTGATTTGATTTATATTGTGATAAATATTGATATACAGTAATCCCTCCTCGATCGCGGGGGTCGCGTTCTAGAACCCCCCGCGATAGGTGAAATTCCGCGAAGTAGAAACCATATGTTTGTATGGTTATTTTTATATATTTTAAGCCCTTAGAAACTCTCCCACACTGTTTATAAATATTCCCCGCAGTTATACAGTAAACCCTTTTTTATCGCGGTTAATCTGCTCCAGACAGATAAATGAATTTCCACGAAGTAGGATTCTTTATTTATAAATCTAATATTTTCGCAGTTAGAGCATGGAAAACTTGTTTACGACCTTCTAAATACGTTTTTTAACATTATTAGAGCCCAATAGACATGAAATAACACCCTTTAGTCAAACGTTTGTCGTCCATGACAAGACAGAGATGACAGTTCTTTCTCACAATTAAAAGAATGCAAACATATCTTCCTTCTTCAAAGGACTAGCGTCAGGAGCAGAGAATGTCAGAGAGAGAGAGAAAAGTAAACAATCAAAAATCAATAGGGCTGTTGGGCTTTAAAGTATGCGAACCACCACGATAAAGCGGCCGCAATGAAGGGATCAATGTGAAGGTAGTCTTTTAACATTTTTTAAAGGAGCGTCCGTATCTTCTAAGCAAACAGCCTCTGTGCAAACAGCCCCTCTGCTCACGACCCCTCCGTCAGGAGCAGAGAACGTCAGAGAGAGTGAGAGAGACAGAGAAAAGCAAACAGTCAAAAATCAATACGGGCTGTTAGAGCTTTGAAGTGTGCAAAGCACTGTGCGGAAAGCATATCCTAAATCATTGAGGAGTTTTAATATGTAATATGTGCTCTGATTGGGTAGATTCTCAGCCATCCGCCAATAGCTTGTATGAAATCAACTGGGCAAACAAACTGAGGAAGCATGTACCATAAATTAAAAGACCCATTGTCCACAGAAATCCGCGAACCAACGAAGAATCCGTGATATATATTTAGATATGCTTACATTTAAAATCCGTGATGGAGTGAAGCCGCAAAAGTCGAAGCGCGATATAGCGAGGGATCACTGTATACTGATAAGAAAAAACTTACTGTGATAAAATTTTTTTCCACATTGTCCAGCCCTTTGCTGTTAGCCTTAGGTTCTAGTAATTTAACTTAATTTTCTCTTTAAATTTAGATTATATAAATGTTATGTTATTCTTTGTATACTGTATATAGTCTGATTTTGGTGTGATTGCTTAGTTTGGCTTTGGTGATGTGATCGAAAGAGGAAGAGGAAGTGTGAAACACAAAAGAAGGAGTAAAAGTGTTGGAGAGTCAGTTCTCCAGATAAGCAGGCTTTACAGGAATACACTTTCAGAGTGAATGCCAGTCAAGAAAGGTTTAGAGACATGAGGATGCAGAGGAAAGGAGATGAAGGTACACCTAGGGCAAGTTATACAGCATTTTAAAATGTATTCTGTGGCTATTATTTACCTATTGTCACACATATGCGATTAGGAGACAACTAAAGGTCTTGAGTAATTGTGATGCTACAAGAGACCAGGGGGTAGATGAGTGTGCTGACTGTCTCTCTCAGTTCCTTGCAGACCATCTCTGAGAAATGCCGCCAGGTTCCAGCACCTTTGATGACGCCACTTCCGGGTCTGGCACATTTGAAGATGTCACTTCCAGCTCCCGAAGACGTCACTTCCGGTTCCGGCATAAATCACATAATTTCCTCCACCAGCCTTTAAAGCCGCCATGTTACCTCCACATATTCAGTTCTGTTTAAGACTCAGTCTTGTAAACAACTCGATTATTTCAACCTTTTGCAGCCAGGAACATAATATATGGGTGGCTGCCCCAAACCTTTTTATCTGTCTGGAGTCATTTTGTGGCTCTACATAAAACCCTGACAGACACAGGAAGAAAGTGCAGACCCTATATGGCAATGACCAAAAGCACAATTCAGATCCTTGATCCTTATAGCAGTGTGCTATCTTTTATGTGCATTGCATCATGTGCAACATTTATATTTCACTGTTACTTTCATATTTGTTAAATACAACAGCTAGAATACAACTACCCTGCAAAAATATTTTTTTAGTAACACTCATAAGATAAAGTTTTTGTTTTGTGCTGATCTGACAAAAATAAAATAGTGACCATATCCATTTTTCAAAAAGTATTATGTATGACAGAATAGTTTAATCAAAATTGGCTACCAGGCAGGAATTTAATGGTAAAGAAAGGATTGGTGCTAGATTAATGCTGGAAACCACTGTTACAAATTCAGCTCTCAAATGAAAAACCAAAGGCCCCTGACAGAGTGGCAGGCCTGGATTATTATTGCACAGGAATATGATGTATGAATTAAACAAGATTAGACGTTCTAGGAAATAGCAAAAGCAGCAGCTGGGGATAAAGTCAATTGTTGCAGTTTTCAGTTACTTACTCTAGACAGAACAGTAACCAGAGCAGATATAACAACTAAATTATTTACCAAAATACATTTAATGTATATCTGTCTTGCTTACAAAGATTTTTGTCCTGTGATTTATATAACTAGTAAATGCATACCAACTGCAATAACAGTCAAATTAATTGTTAGATATATTTTTAATACTTTAAATGCAGGTAAAAGACAGTTGCAGCCTTGAGGAACATCATTTCATGTGCTCATGGTTTGGATGATTGATGTCATTTAAAAATCATTTGCTAAGAGATTTTTAATCTTATTAAAAAGACTGATATTATCAGAGAGGTTTGCAGTTGTGCTTATGTAACCCGTATAAGGCGTGTTCAGCTAGAATAAGAAGCCAAAATCAATTAATTGAATTACTGAATTATTTAAGCATGCAACAGAATAGTGTCATAATTGTTAGTGCTGCTGCCATGCAGTCTGCATGTGAATCCTGGCACAATCCATTTTTTCCAATTTTTCCATGGGTATCCTGGCTTTCTTACCATATTCAAACATTTTGCAAGATATGTTGAATGTTGATGATAAATTCCCTTGTTTAAGTGAGTTTAGATATGTGCTCTCTGATGGCTACAATTTGTTGCAACCCTATATATCTGGAATGGGTTTCTTTCTGAAAATGGCGAATGGATAGCACATTTACTATATATCAATTTTTATGCTCTGCTTTGTCTCATTTTTACCTTTGCTGCATTAGCCTCTTGGACACAGAAGTGGATGTGCCCATTTGCCTTAGTTGCACCACCAAGACAAAAGGGATTCCCACCAAAGCGAAGGCCATATATTTTTCTGTGCACATTTTTTTTCTCATATTGGTGTTTTAAATATAGCACAAAGTCAGAGTGTCTTCATTCATATTTTTATAAACATCCCATTACATAATGGACCAAATCTTTACTGCATACCACTTAAGAATATTTTAAAATGATTAGTCTATTTCATTTTCATCTTTAAGAATAATATGTTAGAGAAAGACATAATACTTTTTTCATGAATACTACAATAATTGAATAATTGAAAAGAAAAGGTCATTATAGTTTTTCAGTGTGTCACCTTAAAATGGATACCCAATGTACTGTCAAAGGTTTAAGGCCCTCTAGATAAAATCTTTAAGGATATTGCTAAGCAACTGTTTTTTTATGCACCTTTAGAATTCTTACTATGAAAAGAGTTATGAGGCGTAACATCTTTAAATTGTGCCCTATTCTTCTGTCTTTGTTCAGGAATTTAACTTCAAGTAACAGTTGCTTCTGATTTTTTTGGATTTCAGACTTTTTACAATCTGTCATGTTTATAACAAGCCATTACACTAGCAGACAAGGGTAAAGTATACACCATTTTTACATTAACTTTCAGAAAGATGTTTCATTACACACTGAAGATTAATTTAAAAACTAGAAGCCTTTGGCATCAGAGGTAACTTACCGAATTGAATTTCAAGTTAGTTAATTGGCCAAAGGTAAAGAGCACAAATAAAAGGAGGCTACCCCACATGTGGTGAGGTCATCATTATTGCTGTTTTTACCCTATCTTAATGACATAGATTCTGGTTTAATTAGAAAAGTTGTGAAGTTAGAAAAGTGAATTTCAATGATGACACCAAAGCTGAAGGAATACAAAGCACAGAGAAGACAAGAAAAATATTTGAGGAAGACCTGAATAATCTCCAAAAATGACCAAACCGTTAAAAAATGCAGTTTAATGTAGAGAAGGGTAAAGTGCTAAATACAGGGAAAGAGAATCTTTAATTATAGAAAGAAAATTGGTAACACTGTCCAACTTCTAAAAAAGATTTATGGGTTTATGTTGACCCAAATTTTTCATCCTCATGTCTTGACAATGTGCAGAAGCAATTAAAAAGGCAAGTGAAATGTTTTGATATATTGCAAAAAACTAAAAGTGGAATAAAAATCAATGAATGTTATTCTCAAAACATATAATGTGCTTGTAAGGCCAGAATACTGTGTGCAGATCTGGTCAATGCATTTCAAAAAAGAAACCCAGAAGCTGTGCAGAAGAGATCAACCAAGTGCATACTGGGACTAAAGATCATGTCCTGTACTCACAGGTTAAGAGAGTCACGTTTCTTTAACTTGTACATTTCTTAAAATGCAGAAACACAAAATGTACACCGGTTTTAAAATGCATGTTCAAAAGAATTTTTAAGCTGTCTGAGTTGTCTCTTTTCTAGACTTAAACCCTATACACAGCAATTCCTTACATAACCCACTGTTCTTTTTAATTTCAGAATTGCGCAATAGCTGTAACAATAGTAGTTCAATTATGCCCATGCTGTAACCCTTACACTGTACAAATATATAGCAATTTTCCTTTCATTACGAGGGTCTAATATCCTGTACAGGATTGATTCCCACCATGCACCCAGCACTTCAAGGATATGCAAAAGCTACCCAGGCCCTTAACTGGATAAGCAGGTTAGAAAATGGAAGAATGGATGGATTTTCCTTTCCAAAATGTAAAAAGTTTATTTACACTCAATTCTAAATTCTACATAAGTCCAACAGTATTGATTTTGCCGCCTCCACGGTATTTGCTAATCCAACTAATTTAGTGTCATCTGCAAATTTATCCAACCTATTTGTTACATGTATACCAAAATCATTAATTTAAATTAAAAAGACCAAAGCAATGATCCCGAGAGATAGCACTTAGCTTGTCTAAGTCAGAAAAATATCCTGGCTTTGCATCCTGTTGCTTTTTGCTGTGAAGCTAATTATGTACACATATACACACGATACCTTGAATCCATGTGGCTATCAGCTGCGTTTAGCTTTATTGCCCACAGCGTATAATAATGAGCTAACTAGAACTTGACCAGCCTAACCTTACAGGGTATTAACCCAATACTGAGATCTCCACATGTTGTTATAAAGTTTTTTGGATGCATTCATATATGATCTTCCTTTATTTCCCCTTGATGGAAACTTCGTTCTCTATCCTTCAAATTACTGATTAAGCAAATTGTTTCTTTTGTCTTGTACTTAAGGATTTTTCAACCATGTGAAATAAATTCAATGAGTTTATAAATTCAATTGGATATACATATTTACAAGGTTGCTTCTAATGTGTGCCTAGTATACATTACATAAATGTAATCTGACGATAAAGTAAACTATACCATTGTAGTAAACTGAGGCCATACATATATAATTTTTGCTTTATCAGACCAAATGAAAATTTCTACAAATATAAATTAATCATCTACTTCTGAAGGTCTGAGACCCTTGTTTTAATAGATTTGGTATCCTGTCATCTAGTGGCAATGTCAACCTACAACATATTACCTCCATCCTTTTTCCATTGTATGTTGGTGAAAAGCCAATCCTGGTTGCATCAGCCTCGAGCAGGAACCAGCCCTGGATGGGATACTCTGAGATTTACCCACAATGATTTACTGGGTTATTTAGAATTATCAGTCATTCTTGCATTTATGTGTTTAGGATGCAGAAGGAAATCATTCTGTGGAGACAAAACCTATGCAAAAACAAACTACCCAAGCAAATTACACACACACTGCAATGTGACCCATATTATTGATTTTATAAGATTCATCCCCCCAACCCACTCCTTAGGTCAAATTGTCATAATGTGTTGTTCCCCTCATCATTGGTGCCAGCCCAGACTGATTTACAAATTCCTGAATATCATGTATCTATTTTTCAGTGCAGATGATCTTCATAATAAAAAGTGCCATCTTTATTTATAATCAGTTCAATCTGAGGCTTGTCCTCCACCTCATCTGGATGGTGTTATTTGTTTATTTTTATTAATAACTAGCAACTGGGAGCCCGATCGAATTGGGCTACAAATTCAACGCTTGTGAAATACACTGATTTGTGGTTAAAATAGACCTTTTTGGCTGCCGCAAGGCACAGGCTGCTCGATTTCTTTCAACCTATGATGCATTTGCGGCTACTCGAGCTTCTTCAGTCGCTTGTGCACGGTTGGCACGATGTCTGTCAACGTTGGTAGCATTCTGTATCGCATGTTCTTCATCTGTT
This sequence comes from Polypterus senegalus, assembly GCF_016835505.1. Taxonomy (NCBI): domain Eukaryota; kingdom Metazoa; phylum Chordata; class Cladistia; order Polypteriformes; family Polypteridae; genus Polypterus; species Polypterus senegalus. Next base: position 139,269,261 of record NC_053156.1, read on the forward strand.
CTTTGTGTCCGATTTGCACAATTTCTTTCAGCGTTAGTAGCATTTGTAGCCGTACGCTGGTCATCCGTTTGTTGTGCTCGTTGTGTACCTGTGGTCACATTACCAAGTCTACATTCCACGTCAGTCATAGGACTTTGTTTCCTACGCATCCTTCCCATGGTCGCTGCTCTTGTGGCTGCTCGAGATATTGCTGCGAACACCATACATACGGATAGTATCAAATTATATATAAGGATTTAGAAGGTGCTTTTATCCATGGTGACTTACAAACAAGTTATAATATAGGAAATATTTGACTGTGTAGGCATATAAAGCAACAGAGAACAAAAAAAATAAAAACCAAGCAAGAGGGAGTAGTGCTACTACTGCTATATACTGTAATCATGCCTGCAACAAGACTAAGACAAAAATCAGTATCCTAAATTCTTTATCAGTACAACTGCAGCTATGGTGTAGAAAAGAAACTAAGCAGTTCCAAAATATTAAATAAAATGGTGCATTTTACAAAATACACCTAAACATAAGTAAATTGGGTGCAGTTTAAAAATACAAATAAACAGATCATTATATTATATATTTGGAGCAAGACTAAGGGAGACATTGTTAAGTCTTGGCACATCTAGTAAGAAGAAGGATGGTTAGGAGATGGTGCAGATGCAGATAGGAGACTCCTTGAAGTACTTATCCAAAGGGTTTTTTTTATGCCAAGCACTCTCCATAGAATGCTGTTCCCTGTAGACAAAACAGAAAGTGGAAGATCACCAGGACTGGAGAGGAGAGGTATGAGCAATGGGCATCAAGGTCCACTGAGATCTGGGCAAAATAAGAAGAAAAGAGTGAAGACGAGGGCTGAAGCAGAAGAAGTGGTAAGACACAGAGAAGAATTCTGTTGCATTCTGAGAGTTGAAGGTGAAGGTGGAGGAACCTTTTCTTAACCCTTCCTCTTACCTGGCAGCTCCATCCTTAACATCCTTCTCCCAATATACCCAGCATATCTCTTCTGCACATGTCCAAACCAAGACAATCTCTCCTCTCTGACGTTGTCTTCTAACCATCCAACCTGAACTGACCCTCTAATGTACTCATTTCTAATCTTGTCCATCCTTGTCACACCCAGTGCAAATATTAACACCTTTAACACTAGAATTACCAGAGCCAATGAAAAAACTTGTAAATCTGGCCCACCTTAAATCCCTTCGTACCTCTCCGTCAGCGTCTTTTGTCTTCTAAATGTGTCGATAAGCCCAAGCAGCTTGGTATACCATCACCATCCCAACCCCCACCCCCACCCCCTCAGAATGGGCAAGAAGTGCTCCAAGTTCCTACCTTGATTGATTAACTAGGAGTGAGTTACCCAGAATTGTAAGGGGAAATAATTTGATATGTGTTTTGTGTTTACAACAATCTATGTAAACACATTGTTAAAACAGAAACATTTTTCATGTTTTAGTAATAAATAACAAAATGAAGGCTGATGACCAAATATCAAATAAACACTTTCACAAAAGGTGCAAGTATAATACGACAGCTTCTGTGGTGCTGTAGTTAGAACTGCCGATTTATAATCCAGAGGTCATGAGTTTGAAACCAGCTCCCCGGAAAATTTACCATTTTGAGTGGTGAGCTGCTCTTATTGTTAATATTACACAATAAAAACATACATTTGTTTTGTGTCTGTAACAGCCGGTGTAAATTTATCGTATAAAAATAAGCATTTTTATTTCACTTTTATTCTCTCAGTCACAAACACAATACAACACCCACCCCCACCCCAGATTTGACAAGGATTAGAAAAGTGTTAGATCAGCTGTCACCCTTACTACTTCTGCTGTAGTTGCCCAGCTATCTGGTAACTCTTCACTGATACCCAGTTCCTGTCTTACCTTGTCCCTGAACTCAGCCTTGCAGTCTTCAATTTCCACCATTTGATCCTTGGCTGTGTATTCACTGTCCTCCTATTCTGATATCCAACATCATCCTACAGACTGCTATCCTATGCTACCTAAATACGCTTTCCCCTGCCACCATTTTGTAGTCTCTAATCTTCTTCAGACTGACTCCTCCTGCATAAGATAATAATAATAATAATAATAATGCATTTTATTTAATAGGCGCCTTTCTTAGCACTCAATGTCACCTTACAATGAAATTAAACAACATTAGTAAAATAAAAACAAAGAGAATGATGAATTAAAAAGCAATAATTAGCAAACAAACAAAGATAACAGGCAGTAACAGTGCAAAATTCACAATTGGTATGCCAGTTTAAAAAGATAAGTTTTGAGGACAGTTTTAAAATGTGATATTGAATCAAGCTGATGAATATGAGAGGGAAGAGAATTCCCGAGTTGAGGAGCACTATGAGAGACGCTCGAGCTCCCATTGAACTGAGTTTGATGTGTGGAACAGAAAGTACAGCTGCAGATGAGGATCTGAGTGAGCGAGAGGGAGTGTAATTCTATAGGAGATCAGTGAGGTTGTGGAGAGCTTTAAATGTTAAGAGCAGTATTTTGTATTGTATTCTGTAGTTAACAGGGAGCCAGTAAAGTTGAGAGAGAATAGGTGTAATATGTTCAGTGGATTAAGAACAGCAGGTTATTATCCTGGCAGCAGAATTTTGAATAAGTTGTGTTTATGGATACGTTTTGTGGGATGCCAGATAGAATAGCATTACAGTAATCTATACGTGAGGTGACTAGGGTATTAACCAGTATTTCAGTACTGTGTTGGGTAAGAACAGGAAGAAGTCTAGAAATGTTTTGGAGATGGAAGAAGGCCGTCCGAGAAAAATTACTTATATGGGAAGAAAAAGAGAGAGTATTGTCAAGAATGATGCCCAGGCTCTTCACTTGGGTAGAGATTTTTGTGTTAATATTGTTAATTAAAATAGAAGACTGGTTAACCTTAGCAAGTTATATAAGTTATAAACATATATATATATATATATATATATATATATATATATATATATATATATATATAGATACTAGCCATGTGCGCCCAACTATGTTGCACATGTTTAAACGCAGCTGCCAGTCGTGGTCTGGGCCTTTCGTCGCACAGCATTATGATTTTTTATAAGGGAAACAAAATTACAAAAGAAAACCCTTGGACATTGATTCGATAGGAACGTCCTACTCGGAATCATTGTCCGAATAGTAATTATGTGGTGGTGTAGGAGCATTTCTGCTTCTGTCCGCTCACAGTCTGTCTCGTTTTCACGACGCTATCGTGTCCTCTCACGATATCTTCTCAACCTTTCTCCAATCTCGCAGGTTGCTGCTTTGTGGCAATCCACAGAGTAAGGCAATATACACGTAGCAATGGTTATAAAAGGATGACACATGGGTATCCAGGCTCTTTAAAGCATAAATAGGGATCACTTCACTGACATGTGAGCTAGGCACGGTACAACTGTGAGACGCGCAGCACTCGCCGGCTACAACGTAACAATAATAATTTCTGGAACGTGCTGTTACGTTGTCATTCATTTTACCCACTGTCTTTCTTTCATTCATATGTTACGTAGGCACATAACTTTTATAATCTTATTCTCTAATCAGGCCTCAGGAGCTAACCAGTGTAACACTGTCCACCACCCCTTTCGTTATTCCGGCGCATTGTTGACATCCGTGAGTAACAACAACGTACTAAACTGGAAGGTGATCTACACGTGGAATTTGCGGACAAACAAAGATCAAGATCTAAATGAAGATCTCTTTAGTTAATTTGAAGCACAACAATTTGTTTAGTTTGAATGTCTGTGTTTTGAGGTGTGACTGGAGTACTACAGTCTTCAGTAGTATAAGCCTGGAGGAGATTCTTAATGTAATGCCTATGTTTTAGCTGTCTCTCTACTGCCATCTAGTGCTTCTTCTAATTCATTAGCGGACAAACAAAGATCAAAATCCAAATGAAGATTATATATAGAGATAATCTACCTGTGTGCATCTTCCTCCCCTCTTGTATGTTACCCTGAGTTCTTCCCTGTTCTTAAAATACGAATTCACCACAGCCATGACCATCATTTTCAAAAAATCCACTACCATCTGACCTTTTGCATTCCTCTCCTTGACACCCTACCTACCCATCACCTCCTCATTTAATCTGTACTCTTAACCAACATGTCCTTTGAAATCTTCTCCAATAACCACACTCTCTCCCTTGGGTACACTTTCCATCACTTTATTCACCTCACTCCAGAAATCTCCTTTCTCATCTATCGCCAACCCAACTTGCGAGGCATATGCACTAACATTCATCATAACACCTTCAATTTCTAGCTTCATAATCATCACTCTGTCCGACACTCTTTTCACCTTCAAAACACTTTTGACATACTGTTCCTTCAGGATGACCCCTTCTCCATTTCTCCTCCCGTCCACACCATCAAAGAACAATTTGAACTCTTCCTTATCTCAATCATATCAGCTAACTCTCTCCCCTTACCAGTCATACTGTCAACATTCAAAGCTCATTACCACTCTCTTTATCTTCTACATCTCCTCATGCCTCCTGATATGCCTTCCCCCCTCTTCTTCTCCTTCGTTGACCAACAATATGTGGATAACAATACATGTGCAAGTAATCTTCTGTAATTCTCCTTTGGCAAAATGCTCCATCATTAAATTGCACAAAAAATAGTTAAACATCATCGTTGGCCACAGTGAATCTTTAAACCAGAATAAAGCCTGAGATAATTTTCTTCTGTTTTATAAATGTTTAGTCCTTGATGTGCTCTGGAGTAAATAACATTCATCCCATTTGCTACATCCTCGACCTTGGCCCTCATAGGTTCAATGTATGGACACTGGCTGCTTAATCACCCAATCAAGCTGTTTCAACATATCTATAGCAAATACATGAATTAAAACAAACTGACACTTTATTAATATATTTTTGTTACTGGCTTACACACAGCACATTCTGTCTGCTTGTTAACCAGGTTTCTCAGAGACCATTGACCCGGTTTTCCTAACTGGAATAAGTGTTTACATTACATTTTAGAAACCAGGTTCCAGTGAATAACTGGGCTTTTAAAATACATGTAAATACACAGAATGAGATGCTGGCTTTAAGGGAATGTTACTTGAACAGCATAGAATTTAAAAGACGAAAATGAGTGCCAAGACAATCAGCAGTGGTGAATATCCAGATAGGAGATTAAACAAGACCACTGCCTCCCTGCATCCAAAGGACATGTGTAGTGACAGGAATACTGTAAGAGAAGGAAACTACAGCAAGAATTACAGAGCTGCATGAAGTGACCCACGTTTCTGTCAGCGGTAGGAAGTCAAGAGAAAGGCATAGGGAATTATGAAATCAGCCTTGTTGAAAGCTGAACTACAGTTTCAAATTCTGTCAAATTCAATGACCTTGAGGGAAGAGGAAAAGAAATCACATTGGAATAAATGATGACCTATCAGCATGGGAGTAGAAGGGGAAAAAATAACTGGGCTAAGAAGTGTAATGGAGGGAGAAATAGTTGGAAAAAACAAATGTCAGTGAAAATCAAGAACTGCAGATAACTGGATGTGGATAACTATAACTACTTCACTTGAATAATCAATAGAAAACTGATAACTACTTACTTCAATAAGATTTTGATAAGCACAAGAGTATTATCTGATAAATAAGGAACTAAGAAAACTGCTCAAAGAACACAGATTTTAGTGTTTCTCAATACCTCTTTAAATTTCTAACTTACTCTCTTGCCACCTTAAACCACTTAAAAGTTGAGCACTGAGCAGTCAGTGAAAACTAAGCGCCTTGATCTTACCTGAATAGGTTGTAAACAGTACCTCACTTTGAACTTGAAGGAGACAGAGAAAACTAATAATACCACAACAGCAATAGCAAATAATGTCCAATATTCTTCTTTATTTTTTTCCATTTATTTTAAATTTGTGATTAGTTTGTGTAACCTGTGGACACAGTCAAGGGGCAGTGTTTATGAATTATTTTTTCAATGCACATACAAAATTTTATGTACAGTACAATATATATATAGAACAGATTGTGAAGTACTTCTAGGATTAAATGGTTTAAATCAAATAAATTGCTGGAATATTTACTTTAGATTGCTCGAGTAAGTTTAGCATTTACATAATAGAGCTCTTAATGTATACTTTTCAGAAATTATTACATTCTGAGACAACATTCTCTCATCCTTCTATATAAAAGCGGTCGGGTCTCCTTCCGTCCCGTGAGTGCTACGCAGGCGCGGAGTTTCACACACGCCCAGTCCATTTTGCAATGCACGATGGGATTTGTAGTTTCATTTTTCCAGGTAATAGATGATTGTCTACTCCAGACTGTGCGATGTATTCTTCTTCTTTCTTACTATATAAAAGCGGTCGGGATTGTCCTTCCGCCCCGTGAGTGGAAAGCGTAGCGGTATTCCGCTTATCACAGACTTACTACTTGCAGCTTGCGGTATGAAGCGACATGATGTGAGCAGAGTTCTGGTGCTCCCATCGTTCCCTTGCTTTTGTGCGTGATGCGCTGGAAAAATAGACAAAATTATGTCTCTGGAAATAATTAATGTTGATGGAGTACAAATGCCTAAATATCAGGGGGGTTCAAAAGGGCGACCTCAATATAGAAAAAAAGTTTAAATTTCATCACAAAAATAACAGAAACTACGAGTATTACAGTAATACCGCTCAAATGCAATATAACCAAATTAATGAGTTTGTATAAAATATCAAATTGATCTATATATTGAATTGCCTTAAGAAGTGGTCAACTTAAAAGTCGGTCGCCTTAAAAGGTGGGTCAGCCTAGTTCTATTAAAAAGATGGTCAGAATGTTCCAAGAGTCAGGTGGATGTGGACAGAGTTTAGACTTGGGACAGATATGTGGCAGATGACATTACACATAGAAAACATTACACATAGGATGTAAAATTATTAGATAAGAACATACAGTGGAGCATCTAATACTTCAAAGTGCACACGGTGAAAAGAAGTTGTACTGAAATCTTATGTAATTACAGGATTCTTTTTAACAATTCTGACTCTCTTAAAATGCAAGCAAAATAAAAAAAAATCAAAGAATAATAGGAATAAATTTACAGAAGCGTATTAGGGCCACGGGGAAGAAAAAAGTAATATGGACACAGTGAAGGAAAAAAAAACTATATGTCGAGAATAAGTCGACATATTGACTTGATTCTCAACGTTTATGAGGAGAATAAAGTCGACATGTTGACTTTATTCTCGACATTTCCACTTTATTCTCGCCATTTATTTTAAGATTAAAGTAGACATGTTGACTTTATTCTCGACATTTCCTCTTTATTCTCGGCATTTATGTCAAAATTAAAGTCGACATGTTCCACTTTATTCTCGTAGTTTATTTTGTCAGTATAATGTCACAAACTAAACTTCATCTTAAAATGAATGTTTTATTTACTACATTTTCTCAAACCCCGTCATAAATTATGTAGCACATTAAATGCTTGTTAACAGTGTTAACTCTTCCCCGAGCCATGTTAATCATTACGTGCTTCTTAAACTGATTTCCTCTTGCACTAAGAGGAGGTGCAGGCAGCAATTGCCGCACATTGACTTCATGAAATTCCTGCTCTATGAACATTTAGAACAGTAAGATAAATACTTGATATCTTTTTCATGATGAAATGCATTAAATCATGTATTAAATATGGGTGGTGGGAGGCATGGTGGCATGGCTGTAGAGTTTGATGTACAATTCAAATTAGAAAATCTGTAATCAAGTTTTAGTCTCATTAGTTTGCATCTAGTAAAAAGAGTAAACCCCTAATGAGGCAAAAATATTAAAATAAGAAAGCACATTTCTATATGAAAAGCCAGTTTTACTTTTGTCAAAATTATTTAAAAGCCATTTGACATAAAACTCAGCTACAAAAGAAGGATGCTCTGTACATCTTACTGTGAATACAGAAAACATGCCACTCACTGCAACTTAAAAACTTAACAGAAGATACCCAACGACAGAAACAGCACTGTTACCATGGTAACAGAAATAAAAGAAAGCAGTAAAAAACAGTAGCTACAATTACTGTACATTAATCCCATTCCTTTACAACATTCTTTAATGATAGCACTACGCATGAACTATAACAAAATTATGGTATACAGTATTTAGTTTATATATTGTACCTTAATTTTCTGTAATGTAAATGTTTGAATAAAAAAGACAAACTTAGAAATTAAGTGGTATGTTCATATAATGTATACAGTATGTCTGTGTAAATCTAGTATATAAAGCAAAGTCTAAAGATGTTCTTTTAACTCCATACATATTCATACTGCTTGATTCTAGTCTAGTTTGTTAGAAGTGCAGAAGTCTGAGGTTCAGTGTATTTATTTCAACACTTCAAATGTATTTATTTTTGCTTGGTAATAAAATCCATAATATACACTATATGCCAATTTACATAATGGGTCTTCTTGAACCATAATTTGAAATTTGTCTAATCTGGTGATACCCTTCTTACTACAGATACATTTATGAATAATACTCAGTGAAACTTGGAAAGGGTTCAGATTTATCCTAGGAAAGTTCTTAATTTTGGGTGGCGCAGTGGATAGTGCTTCACAGAGTTAGGGAGACCCGGGTTCGCTTCCCGGGTCCTCCCTGTATGGAGTTTGCATGTTCTCCTCGTGTCTGCATGGGTTTCCTCTGTGTACTCCGGTTTCCTCCCACAGTCCAAAGACATGCAGGTTAGGTGCATTGGCGATTCTAAATTGTCCCTAGTGTGTGCTTGGTGGGTGTGTGTGTGTGTGTGAGCGCACCCTGCGGTGGGCTGGTGCCCTGCCCAGGGTTTGTTTCCTGCCTTGCGCCCTGTGTTGGCTGGGATTGGCTCCAGCAGAACCCCGTGACCCTGTAGTTAGCTTGGATAATAGATGGACTAGAGTTCTGAAAAATTACTAAAACAATGAAGACATATATTGTACCAATAATACTGTATTTTATTTTGTTTTTAAAAAGAGAATGTTTATTTGCATGCCCAGTGTACCATATACATTTACATATGTAGCTAAAATGAAATGCTAAATGACAGGAAAATAAAGAAAACTCCATGCAGGTATATATGCACCTAGAAATCATAAGTACCTTTAGAGTTTTTAATTTTTAATAAAGTGGTTTATAGGAAGTGATAGGCTTGGAGGCGCAATGGTTAGCGCAACTGCCTTATAGCTCCACGATCCAGGTCTCTACTCTTTCTATATTATGTTTTCAGGTCCTCACAATTTCTATGTGGGTTTTTCTTCAGGTTTGATTAACTAGTAAAAAGTGTGAGAGATTGTTCAGTGGTAGATAGGTGCCTTGAGGAATGCTGGTCCATGTCCAAAATTTTGTAATGATGGATTTAGCTCCTGTAATCCTTAGATAGATTCAGTAATGGATGGATGGATTTAGGTGCTTAAAGATGCCAAATAATCACAATGCTAAAAAAATAAATGGCTAGTTATGAATATGTTAAACTAATGCCAGCTGCCAATAAAGAAAAGAGAAACATAATAATTGTGTTCTGCTGCCACATTTCTAGGTGAAGGGAGATAATTGATCAAAATGACAGTAATGCCAGGATACCAAGAGAAGAAAGAGAACTGATAAAGCCTAATACAAACTAGTCAGAAAGAGTGCCACTGTTATTAAAAAGTAATCTGAATCAACTCTAAAATTGGGTTGAATTGTTTATATTCCCCAATTAACATGAAGTGATCTCTTTTAAAAAATTAACAAGATGTAAATGAGAACAGGCCATTCAGCCAAACAAAGCCCATCAAGTCCTATCCACTTATCCATCCATTTTCTAACCTGCTGAATCTGAATGCAGGGTCACGGGGGGTCTGCTGGAGCCAATCCCAGCCAACACAGGGCACAAGGCAGGAACCAATCCTGGGCAGGGTGCCAACCCACCGCAGGACACACACAAACACACCCACAGCACACACTAGGGCCAATTTAGAACCGCCAATCCACCTAACCTGCATGTCTTTGGATTGTGGGAGGAAACCGGAGTGCCCGGAGGAAACCCACGCAGACACGGGAGAACATGCAAACTCCACAGGGAGGACCCGGAAGCTTAACCCGGTCTCCTAACTGCGAGGCAGCAGCGCTACCACTGCACCACCATGCCACCATCCACTTATCTAATTGTTAAAATATGGACAAAACTTTGCAATTTCCAGGGTATATATAATGTCAGAGCAGTAAGGTTTACATTATTATACAGTCAGCTTTTAGTTAAATTGAGTGGTGGATGGGAAATGTAAGCCTAAAGTAACCTAAAATCTTGGTTAAAATAATTATAGTGAAAATGAGGTAAAAAATATGGCTGCAGGTTAGGTGATTCATTTGATGACCTATAAAACTTGGTTATGAATTTCAGCTAGACAGTTATTTTCTAAGTGCGTTGCCAAGGGGTGATTGATCCCATTGGAAGCAAAGCCATGACCTCATTTAACCCATCACATATGTAGCAGTAACAGGTAAGGCAGGCATTTTGCAGCTACACATAGTGGCACACATATGCGAGAGACAGGGGTTGGAAGAGGGGGACCATAGTAAAAAAACTGACATACTATTCAGTAAGGTGTTTCATTTAGAGTGATGCCTATCAAACATATTATTGAAAAAGATGGAAAGCATCAACATTTCTTTTAGAAATGCAAATGTACTGCAGCTGCTTGTTCATCCTGAAATTAAAAAAGTTTACATGCTTTCATCAGTTCCTACATTATATTGTGCACTTGCAGAAACAAACTTTCTATGAGAAATAACTCCAGTCCTTTATCACTACGAGTTGGATTCAGTAGATCAAGTTAACCTTTTAGAAGCATTATTGATATGTTAGTTTTCTGCTATTATTTTTATGGTTAATCTGCTGACTATTTAATCAGTCCCTAGCTAATAAAGACCTGTATGTTCTAGTAAACGGCAACACCTAACTAAAATAAAGTACAGTAAAAAAGTCTGTCTTAGGGTAAAACATAAAATAATGAAGGACTGCCACCATTTGGGACATAATGACTGTATTTTTTTTTAAATCAAATATAGTTTGTCAACTTATTTGTGTCAAAAATTTCACCATCTTATGTCATTTATTTTACTTAAGCTACTTATCTTTCTCTATCAAGTAAACTCTCAGTTTATTTTCCCATAATAGGGAGTAGACATTTCTAAAATATGCCACTGAAATGGAATACCACTGAGATAAATCTGAATACTGTCACTGTAGATCAGTTGTGTCATTTGTTCATCACTGGGAGGATCATCCATCCATTTTCCAAACCAGCATATCCAGAGCAGGGTTGCAGGGCAGCTAGAGCCTATCTTAGCAACCATACGGTGCTAGTTAAAAACTCCTGAACCGAGTGACAATGCATGTTTGCATTTGGCATTGCAAGTTCACCTCACCTGCATGTCTTTGGCCTGTGAGATTAAACCAGAGCACAGAGGATCAAACAATTGATCCTAAAGTACATTTGTCAATGGGTTACAGCACACCATGCATCAAGCAGTCTGAGTTTTAAGAGAGGAAGCCACATGGCTGCTTCAAAAATCCTTCTCAGGGTAGACAATAGAAGCAGTTCTTCTTTGGATTGAAATGTGCTATAATACTACATTTCTTCCTTTGACAGTCTCCGTTTATTCTGTAAAACATCACATATTCATCTTTAAGGAGCACATGGCCCCCTTTGAAATCGTACCATGATGTTGACAGGGATAAACCACATGCTTAGACTTTAAGGGAAAATGAACACTTTAACTACTAAAAACACGTTGCTAATTTGGAAATGTAGGTATATGGAATAGGAAACATTGAATCTAATATCTAGGAGATACCTTTCTAAAAATGCTCAAAGGCATTCTCAAGGTAAATGCAATGCTGCATCGCAACTATGTATTTTATCAGAAAACTAAGCCTCCAGTTATTTTTTGTGTGATGATATCTTAGTTGGACAAGATTGGCTTCTTCTTGGCCATTTATGCTGCTAGGATCAGCTCCACTTCTTTACTGCACTTTTGATGCTGAAATTGTAAGATTGAAAAATGTTTTAAGTCTTAAATATCCTGACAGCACATACTGAAGGTTAAAGAGAAAATGTTCAATATTTTCTTCAGTATCCTGGGCTGTTGAGTTAGGAATTGCTTAGGTAACAAATGTCCTTATTGTCCATCCCAAGGCCTTTCATTTGTTATCAGAGTTCAGCTACTTCAAAGACTTGACTGATATAAGGAAAACAGCACAAAAAGATGCGTTCTCAAAAGATATTCACCTAAATAAATATGTGTACTTTTTTACAAAACACCTTGCAGCAACAAATCTAGTTCAGGCCAAGGAGAAAACTGAATGCCAATATCAGGCTTGAAGATGAGAATAAACATTAATAAATTACGCTTTTCATTATACACATTCAAATATAATGTAGGAACTAGTAATTAGGATTTAGATATATAAAACAGTTGTATTCTTTATACATCAACATTTATGTAAACAGAAAAAGCCAATAAGCAGTGCTGTAGCAGATACTGTACTGTTTTTGTACCATACTCCATTTTTATATCACACATTTATGAGCATCATCTATATTTAAAACTTTCCAGGTAAACTTCCATTTGGCTTCTGTTTTACTGCTGCACTGCAGCACAAGTACTTGCAGGCTTGAAGTAAATTGAGATTATTAGCCACAGATTATCATGTGCTTTGTCACCTTGACAAATGATTTAATACACAGTGTTTTGGTCAGGGATCCTGATTGATACCTTTTATTTATGTGTTCTGTCGTCGTATCTCTGCCACTACTGTTACATTTGCCAAAGACAGAGCCTACTCAAAATTAGATGTTTTTTAAATTATAAATTATAGATGCAAACTTCAGTAGATGCATGATTTAAAGAGAGTATACATAGTGTGCCATCTAGAGTGTGCCTAACACATTACAACACACTAACAGTGCTATGGTTCCTATTTTGAGAGAATGACTGTGACCTTGCAGCTTATGAGGATCTTAACACTATATTTACAAACAGTTGTATCCTAATTAGGGCTTAAACAGTTTTCTATTTGTTGATTAGTTTGTTAATTAATGTGACTTGCATAAATATCAAATATTTTAAGTGAAGTTTCTCCTTGCAGTAAATTTTTCACATTCTGATATTTACAGCATTGTATAAACAATCATCTGTAGCAGTACGTATTCTTTTTATACAAACTGTTACTTATTTAAAAAATGGACACACACTTTTTGCTGTTCAAAAGAAATATCTAAAGTGAGAAAAGATGTTATAAGAGAAAATGTGTCTGTTGAGATAATGATTATAAATACAAAGCTAAAAAATACAATAAACTCTAAAAGTAATGTAATGGAGGCCAATCATTTTAAGGTTGTATTGTATATTGTATATTAATGATAGTAAATGTAGCAAAAAATGCTTCAGAAATATAAGAAGTAAATTTAGGATAAAATGACAGTAAAAGCAAAAAGGTGCTCTTGTAGACTCACCTTCAGTGTTCAAATGCTGTTACGTAAGGTCAGACATGGCTGACAGTTTTACAAAGCCAATTAAGTAATTCTTTTACATTTTATGTTTATCCTGGAAGATAAAGAATAGAATAGAATATTTATTCCAAATGCATCAATTATATTATCAATATAAAGTACAGATGACTCTTCATGAAGTGGTAACTTTATAATTTCTATAAATTAGTGGCTAAATGCAATAACAAAATAAATATAGTATAAATAAAACAATGTTTGGATTAAGCATTTAAGTAATGTGTGATCTGTTGTGGCATATATTTTAAAAGTAAATTCATCCAGCAAGCTCCAGATATCCCATTATGTTTACTGCAGCAATGAAGAGAATGGCAGTCTGACAAAATGTTACCCTTGCTACTGTCCAGTACTAAAAAAAAGAATAGCATGATTGAGCTGTTTATTGTTTTCTCAAGGAAAGTGAATTTGCATGATAAAATAAACAAGTAAAAAATAAGACAGCTGGACAAAAGTGCTTTTAAATGCTCAATTCCACATAACATAAATTAGTCCTTTTGTTTTACTTTGCATGAAAAGCGGATATCTACTATTTTTTTATTTTACAATACACTATTTGACTAACACTCTTAAGCACACAGTACCTTCATACATACATAAAATTAAAAGTTAAAAAAGGTGGGCCAAGAAAAACTTGTATAATCTGTGTTTAAACCAACAAGGTAAATCAGAAATTTCAGACAAGTAAATTGTTTTGCTATTACTGTGCTTCCACATCTGCCATTGGAGACTGAACTTAAAACAGTTCTAACCAGAAAGGTTTGTATAATGGCTCCCTTAGGACACATATACTGCTAGTATAGAACATGAAGGATGTCTCAACAATGCCATTGTTATGTACAAACAAGTGGGTGACTTTCATAGGAGTCAAAATGTTTGTCTTTGTGTGGCTGGTTGTAGGGATAATGAATGTGGAAGAAAGTTGTTGCTGATGCTTAAAAGTAGGCACACATAGTAGGTGGCCCAGATAAAGAATATTATGAGAGGAAAGGGTAAATTGTGCAGTAGACACAACAACTACATCAATACAGTATATAATATCTGCTCCAGAGGTTTGTTATCCTCCCTGAATCCATGGTACAACAATAGCTTGAAGTGAGACTTTACTTACTCTTCTTCTCCAGGAAAACACTGCCATCTCCAGTGTCTGGATGTGTTCATTGGAATGGTTCATTGTATGATAACTATTGCTTCAAGGTTAATATTCATAAAATTCTTTTAAGAGTTTATTGCACTTATATATTGACATGTTGTATTACTATATTTAATTACATTTGTTTATGTATAACTGCTTCATTGCCTGAAAATGTTTCATTTAATAATATGGTTCAGCAAATTCACCACTACATTAGGTGTAATTGTTGCATTATGATTAATGAATGTCAAAATATTAATCTGAGGCCATGTGATTTACCAGTGTTATTGTGAGGGACATGTATCCATGTGGTGGAGGAGCCATTTTGTACTACAAATGAGCTGACCACAGTTATAATGCTATGACTTATCAATCATTTTTATAATCTACATGACAGGGAATTTCACCCACACTTTCAGGCTAATTTGGAGTCAATAATCAAACTAACGGGTGGCACGGTGGCGTAGTGGTAGCACTGCTGCCTCGCAGTTAGGAGACCCGGGTTCGCTTCCTGGGTCCTCCCTGCGTGGAGTTTGCATGTTCTCCCCGTGTCTGCGTGGGTTTCCTCCCACAGTCCAAAGACATGCTGGTTAGGTGGATTGGCGATTCTAAATTGGCCCTAGTGTGTGTTTGTGTGTGTCCTGTGTTGGGTTGGCACCCTGCCCTGGATTGGTTCCTGGCTGGGATTGGCTCCAGCAGACCCCCGTGACCCTGTGTTTGGATTCAGCGGGTTGGAAAATGGATGGATGGATAATCAAACTAACATCTATATCTTTAAATTGTGGAAGTGGAGTTCAATCCATATGAACGTGAGTCTAATGTGAAAGCTCAAACGTGACTGTTACTGGGCTAGGAAATAAAGCTAGGTCCCTCGATAAGAGCCACTGGGGCACCGTGTTGAAAAATATCTTACTGTATATAAATTACAAATGTAATCTAATCTGTTTAGGTAGTTTGCATTAATCTAGTTCAGGTGTTTCCTAAGGTACACTACTAAAAATAAATAAACTTAGCTTGTGCTAATCTCTGGAGATTTTAATCATGTGACGCTGGACAAAACATTACCTGCCTTCTCCCAGCATGTGGATTGTAACACCCGGGGAAATAGAACTATTGACCTAATGTATGCAAACGTTAAAGACACATACAGTGCCATCCCGCTGCCTGTGCTTGGGAAAGCATATCATAACTTGGTTCTGCTTCAGCCTCACTACAAACCAAGAGTGAGGGAGCTACCTACAACCACATGCTCATTCAGGAAATGGTCCCCTGAGGCTGAGCAGACTCTGAGAGACTGCTTTGGAACTACGGACTGGGATATCCTGCAGGGGTCACATAGTGAGAACATTGAGGAGGCTGTTGACTGCACTACTGACCACATCAACTTCTGTATGGACATTGTAGTTCCAGTAAGAACAGTACGCCACTATGCTAACAACAAGCCATGGATTACAAGTGACATTAAGGGCCTTTTGAACCAGAAGAAAAGGGCTTTTAAAGGTGGTGATCAGCGTGAGCTCAAGTGCGTGCAGAAGGAACTCCGAGTCCAGCTCAGGGAGGCGAAAGAGCAGTACAGGAGAAAGCTGGAGCAGAAGTTGCAGAATATCAGCATGAAGGAAGTGTGGGATGGGATGAAGATCATCACTGGCTGCAGCTCGAAGCGCAGTGCTACCATCGAGAGAGACGTGGAGAGAACAAACCTGATGAACAACTTCTTTAACTGGTTTAACCACCCTAACCCACTCTCACATTAGAGTACTGCATCGTCCACCCATCCTTCTGCTGATACCAGCATAGGAGAAAGTTTCCCCCCACCCACAATTACAGCAGCTCAGGTAAGCAGAGAGCTCAGGAGACTTCGTGCCAGAAAAGCAGTAGGTCCAGATGGAGTATCACCACGACTGTTGAAGGCCTGTGCGTTGGAGCTGGGGAGTCCTCTACAGCGCATCTTCAACCTGAGCCTGGAACAGGGGAGAGTCCTGAGGCTTTGGAAAACATCTTGCATCAACCCAGTCCCAAAGGTATCACGGCCTGGGGCCTTATGCATAATGCCGTGCGTAGAATTCACACTATAACATGGCAGAAGCACAAAAGCCGAAATGTGTTTACGCACAAAAAAATCTAGATGCAGGAATCTGTGCCTACTCCAACTTCCACGTTCTTCCGCTACATAAATCCCGGTCAGCCTGAAAAATAACGCTTGTGCACCCAAACTCCTCCCAGAATTACGCCTCTATGAATATACAAATCAATATAAATAGCCCTTAAGCACAGCCTTTTGTGAAAAGACAATGGGAAAAGCACAGGGGAAAATATAAGAATTTCAGCTAATACCAAGTGGAGGCAAGGAAAAACTTACTATTTGTTGGTTTAAACAGTGGTATAATCAATAGAAGGAAGTTGATCGAGTGACAGAGTGTCAGAGAAACTCGAAAGCTCAAGTCCACAAAGTCACACAGTACCCGAAATAAAAAAGAAGTTGTCACATATCCAAGTCGCAGTGAAAAGGCGAGTCGTAGCCCAAAGTCTAAGTGTCGTATGAAAGCTTATTAGGGTACAGAGAAAAAAAAATAGGCACACAGTGGGGAAAAAAAGCAGGAAATATCAACTTTAATCTCGAAATTTCCACTTTAATCACGTAGTTTATTCTGTCATTAAAGTATAACATCATAAACTTCATCTTAAAATCAATTAATTTACTAGTTTCTCAAATCCCATCGTAACTAAAGTAACACGTTAAATGCCTTGTTTTGTATTTGATCTTCTTTGTGCTCTGTGTATGAATCACTACGTGGTTCTTAAACCGGCTTTCTCTTCCTCTGACAGGACACAGAATCCATTAAAATTGTGATATTACAGCTGTCTGAATAATTAAAATACTGAGATGTATACGTGATATCTTTTTCATGATGATAGGAATGAAAGCATGTTATTAAACATGGGAACACGGTGGTGGTACTGTCTCTTTTAAACGTACTAACCCCCAATTCCTGTCCTTGCTTTTCTTTGTCCAAATACCCAATCGCCACACAATCAGCCCTGTAATAGACGTTAAGCCATCTGTAAGCTTACAACGATGATTCTTCAAAACTTTTAAGGAACATTGAAATATCTTCGTAGTACGTGTTTAATTATTCTATCCATCTATCCTTCCAGCATACAGCAATCAATCAGGATCAATCTGTGAACTAGCTAGTGCTGCGGCACTGTGTCCTCACATGTTTAATTATGAACAGTACAGATTATTTAAATGAAGTTAGTTTTATCTGTATAATATAATCAACATACACTGCTCACAAAAATTAAAGGAACACTTTAAAGAAACACATTAGATACATCAGATCTCAATATGAAGTTGGATATCTATACAAATAACGACAGGGCAATGTCTTAGGAACCAAAGGATGCCAAGTATTTTAATGGAAATAAAAGTTTTCTGCCTACAGAGGGCTCAATTGTGTAGACACCCTAAAATCAGAGTGAAATGAAGATGTGGCAGGCTAGTCCATTTTTTCAAAAACTTAATTTCTGCTACTCAAAATGCTTTTCAGTATCTTGTGTGGCCCCCAAGAGCTTGTATGCATGCTTGACAACGTCGGGGCATGCTCCTAATGAGACGACGGATGGTGTCTTGTGGCATTTCCTCCCAGATCTGTATGAGGGCATCCCTGAGCTGTTGTACAGTCTGAGGAGCAACCTGGCGGCGCCTAATGGACCGAAACATAATGTCCCACAGATGTTATATTGGATTTAAGTCAGGGGATCGTGAAGGCCATTCAATTGTTTCAATTCCTTCATCCTCCAGGTACTGCCTGCATACTCTTGCCACATGAGGCCGGGCATTGTCGTGCATTAGGAGGAAACCAGGACCTACTGCACCAGCGTAGGGTCTGACAATGGGTCCAAGGATTTCATCCTGATACCTAATGGCAGTCAAGGTGTCTTTGTCTAGCTTGTAGAAGTCTGTGCGTCCCTCCATGGATATGCCTCCCCAGACGATCACTGACCCACCACCAAATTGGTCATGCCGAATGATGTTACAGACAGCATAACATTCTCCATGGCTTCTGCAGACCCTTCAACGCCTGTCACATGTGCTCAGGGTGAACCTGCTCTCATCTGTGAAAAACACAGGGTGCCATTGGTGGACCTGACAATTCTGGTATTCTATGTTAAATGCCGATCAAGCTCCACTGTGCTGGGTTGTGAGCACAGGGCCCACTAGAGGACGTTGGGCCCTCAGACCACCCTCAAGAAGTCTGTTTCTGATTGTTTGGTCAGAGACATTCACACCAGTGGCCTGCTGGAGGTCATTTTGTAGAGCTCTGGAAATGCTCATCCTGTTTGTCCTTGCCGAAAGGAGCAGATACCAGTCCTGCTGATGGGTTAAGGACCTTCTATGGTCCTGTCCAGCTCTCCTAGACTAACTGCCTGTCTCCTGGAATCTCCTCCATGCCCTTGAGACAGTGCTGGGAGACACTGCAAACCTTCTGGCAATGACACACATTGATGTGCCATCCTGGAGAAGTTGGATTTCCTGTGCAACCTCTGTAGGGTCCAGGCTTCACCTCATGCTACCAGTAGTTACACTGACCATAGCGAAATGCAAAACTAGTGAAAAAAACAGTCAGAAAAGATGAGGAGGGAAAAATGTCAGTGGCTTCTACCTGTTAAACCATTCCTGTTTTGGGGGTCATCTCATTGTTGCCCCTCTAGTGCACCTGTTGTTAATTTCATTAACAGCAAAGCAGCTGAAACTGATTAACAACCCCCTGTGCTACTTAACTGACCAAATCAATATCCCAGAACTTTCATTGACTTGTTGCTATACTCTGATTAAAAAGTGTTCCTTTAATTTTTTTGAGCAGTATATTTTGCTGCATTTCATCTTAAAAATATTGTCATCATATGTAAATACGTGCTTTATAAAGTGGAGCAGGTTGTGCAATATTATAACTGAAGTGGAAGTTTACAGTGAGGTAATTGTACTTATAAGTACAAACAGTTCTACAAGGAGCATTTGATGGACTGATCGACTGTGTTTAAAGTTCTTGGGATGAAACTGTTTCTGAACCGCAAAGTCTGTACAGAAAAGACTCTGAAGCGTTTTACCGTGGCTGAGGCAGCGTGTGCTTAATGCTGTATCCTGACAATTCTCTTTCCGATCAGCTGCTGCTGTGATTCACCACTCAGATACAGTGATATAAATACTCCGAGTGATGCAGTGAGAGCAATATGGAAAAAGATGATCTGCAGTGGCAACCCCTAACAGAAGCAGCTGAAAGCAGAAAAAGAAGGTGCAGTGAGAGTAACAATGCTAAAGCAGTTATGGTATTTGGAATACTATGGCTATTCCCTGGACCATTATATTGTTACAGGTTAATTACAATCAGATGCATTACACTAATAAACAATATGCAGTTAGTTTCAGTGTATTTATAATGCCGTGTCAGGAATGTGCGTCTAAGAAAGAAAGGGTAACCACACAGGAACAGTAGCACTGCTTTGACACTGGGTGCCGCCAGTCTGCAAAATCGAAACGGAGAACTTGCGTACGACAGGGTATGAGGTACCGTGGAAATGTGCGTGGCTTTATGCCAAGTTTAGGTTTTATACATCGCGATTTGAACTTTGGAAACTTTCTTACACAACATTTCTTTGCGTACGCACCGTTTATACATGAGGCCCCTGGTGAGCTGAATGACCTCAGGCCTGTCGCCCTGAAGTCATATGTGATGAAGACCATGGAGCGGTTGCTGCTTCACTACCTGAGGCCACAGGTCAGCCACGCCCTCGACCCTCTGCAGTTCGCATACCAGGAGAAGGTGGGAGCGGAGGATGCCATCATCTGCATGCTACACTGATACCTCTCCCACTTGAACAGAAGCAGTGGTGCAGTAAGAAGTACAGTGGAACCTCGGTTCACGAACGTCCCGGTTCACGTACAACTCGGTTCACGACCAAAAAGATTGCCAAACTTTTGCCTCGGTTCACAACCACACACTCGGTATACGAACAAGCCAGGTTCCCTTGCCTGCCTGCAAGCTGAGCTGAAAGAGAGAGAGAGAGAGAAAGGGCGAGCGAGCACGTGCCTGCTAGGGAGGTGGAGGAGGAGATTGCTTCACGTGTTTGCTGAACAAGCCAGTTTCCCTTGCGCCCTCAGTTGAGAGAGAGAGAGAGAGAGAGAAAGGGCGAGCGAGCACTTGCCTGCTGGGAAGGGGAGGGGAGATTGCTGCACGTGTTTGCCTGCCTATCTGTAGGCTGTAGTGCAAGCTTAAAACATCCCTCCCCCACAGGCAGCCTGAGAGAGAAAGAGAGCTGCCATGCTTTTCATTTAAGCAAAGCCGCTCCTTGTTCATTGTTTTCAATAAGACGTGCACTCTCTTTGTGCTCTACAGTATTTCGTGTGCTTTTGCAGTTAACTATGGCTTCTAAGCAAGTGGAGAGTTGTCAGAAGAAAGTTTTGAAGAAAATTGAAATCGAAGTAAAGAAAGAAATTACAAAAGGTGGAAAAAATGTTTACCAGTTTACTCATTTACCAATCGGAGAACCCTCGTGCTTTCAAGCAGCATAATGTAAACAAAGCCAGACTGCCAGTAATGTGGAGGGTCACAAGAACGTTCTTTTGGAATGGCTGCATGAGGCTTTCACTCCCACCAGTTAAACAGCTAAAAGCACCAGAAACCCAAGAAATCACAAGAGAGAAAACACCTGAAGGAAAACACTTCATGCCAGAACTCGTTTCATGCAAGGTTAGTTTTCTTGGTGGTTTTTGTATTATGGATTTTTCAAAAGTAATTTTTAGTTCATAATGCGATTTGTTGCAATGTTATTTTTCTCTTTTTTCAAATGTTCGCTTTTTTCCTTGTGCTTAAAACTCATGAAAGGTTTACAGATGGAGTTTTTCATAGCGATTAGGTGCGATGTTACATTTCTCTTTTCAAATGTTTGCTTTTTTCCTTGTGCTTAAAACTCATTAAAAATTGTTTACATGGAGGACTTCATCGTGTGATTTGTTGCAATGTTACTTTTTTGGTTGCTTGCGAGTTGGTTTTTAAATGAAGTTCGTATTTGTGCGATGTTTATTTCTGCTGTGCTTAAAAGTCATTTTAAAAACATTGTTTACAGCGATCAGGCTTTAGGTTTAATAGCGTGATCTCCTGCAATCTCGCTTTCTTGTTTGCTTGTGAGTTGGTTTTTGCAAGCGCTTCGGATTTTTTTCTGCTGTGCTTAAAAGTCATTTTAAAAAAAATGCTGCGCACGTGCTACAGAGAGATTAGAGAGCCGGGCAGCTGACAGGGAAGGGATTGGGGGGACGGATAGGTGTGTGTGTGTTTGTGCGCTCGCGCTACACAGAGAGAGAGCGCGTGAGCGAGCCAGCTCCTGTAGCTGATCAGGGAGCCTGGGTGTTTTGTGTCAGTGTTATTCAATGTTTTTACATTAGTTTACTATTACACTGTGGATTCTATGGTGTAATTAACTATATTTGTGCTTAATCTGTACATATTTTTACATATTTACATACAGTTTGTACGGTCTGGAATGGATTAATTGTTTTTACATACAATCCTATGGGGGAAACTGCTTCGGTTCACGACCAACTCGGTTTACGACCAAAGTTCTGGAACGAATTATGGTCGTGAACCGAGGTTCCACTGTATGTTTCTGGACTCCTCTAATGCCTTCAGCATCATCCAACCTCTGCTCTTTAGGGACAAGCTGACAGAGATGGGAGTAGATTCATACCTGGTGGCATGGATCGTGAACTATCTTACAGACAGACTTCAGTATGTGCGTCTCAGGAACTGAAGGTCTGACATTATGGTCAGCAGCACAGGAGCGCCGCAGGGGACTATGCTTTCTCCGGTCCTGTCCAGCCTATATACATCAGACTTCCAATGTAACTCGGAGTCCTGCCACGTGCAAAAGTTCACTGATGACATTGCTATCGTGGGCTGCATCAGGAGTGGGCAGGAGGTGGAGGAGTATAGGAACCTAATCAAGGACTTTGTTAAATGGTGCGACTCAAACCACCTACAACTGAACACCAGCAAAACCAAGGAGCTTGTGGTGGATTTTAGGAGGCCCAGGCTCCTCATGGGCCCCGTGATCATCAGAGGTGACTGTGTGCAGAGTGCAGACCTATAAATACCTGGGAGTGCAGGTGGATGAAAAATTGGACTGGACTGCCAACTCTGATGCTCTGTGCAAGAGAGGACAGAGTCGACTATACTTCCTTAGAAGGCGGGCGTCCTTCAACATCTGCAATAAGATGCTGGCGATGTTCTATCAGACGGTTGTGGCGAGCGCCCTACTCTATGCAGTGGTGTGCTGGGGAGCATAAAGAAGAGGGATGCCTCATGCCTGGACAAACTGGTGAGGAAGGCAAGCTCTATTGTAGGCACGGGAGCTGGACAGTTTGACATCCGTGGCAGAGCGACGGGCACTGAGCATGCTTCTGTCAATAATGGAAAATCCACTGCATCCACTGAACAGGATCATCTCCAGATAGAGGAGAGGCTTCAGCGGCAGACTGCTGTCACTGTCCATCTCCACTGACAGACTGAGGAGATCGTTCCTCCTCCCCCATGTTATGCGACTCTTCAATTCCACCCGGGGGGGTAAACGTTAACATTATACAAGATTATAGACTATTATACCTACGTCGTATTCTCCACCTTGCATTTTTTTTTTAAGTTGCACTGCTTTTTTATTGCTCTTTAATTAATATTGTTTTTATCAGTATGCTGCTGGACTATGTGAATTTCCCCTTGGGGATTAATAATGTATCTGTCTATCTATCTATCTATTTAAAAGATTACTAAGGTACTCCCTCTCTCTCTCTCTCAACTCACTATTGTCACTTTCTCTGCAGTGCTTCTTCCGGTTAGCCTTTTCATAGAACATTACAGTTGGCAAGGAGGAGATCAGAAACACAGTTTTTGCAAACCAAAGCAAAAATTCACATATGTACTGTAGCTTGAACATGAAGAAAATAAGCAAGATAGAGCTAAATCAAAGCGAAAAACTCTGAAGCAAAAGCTTAAATTAAAGTTATTCAAGCTTACATTGAGCTTCTAATTGTTATTTGCCTTTGAACTACTGATTTTTCTCATCATTGTAGCTGTTTTTCATTTGTCAGTCCATCACTTGATTCTTTTTCTGGTAGTACTGAATGAAAGTCATTCACCAACTCAAGATGGGACAGCAGTCCATTTCAGCACATACAGGTACTCACACAAAAATCTAAACTCACAGTTAACAATATGCTAAATCAGCACATCGTATGGATACAGGAGGAAACAGACTGAGAAAAAATGGTTTACTGAGGGAATCAAAGTTCTACAGAAGCAGTGCCTTGACCAGAATTTGAATCCAACACTATGGAAAAGAGAGACTGCAGTGTTAGCTCATTACAACAACATTTATTTATATAATACATTTTCATACAAATAGTGTAGCTCAAAGTGATTTACAAGAGGAAGAAAGTAAGGTTTATGTGAAACAAAAGTAAGATTAGGCAATACTATGTAACAACAACAACAACAACATTTATTTATATAGCACATTTTCATACAAACAGTAGCTCAAAGTGCTTTACATATTAAAGAATAGAAAAATGAAAGACACAATTATAAAACAAAATAAATCAACATTAACATCGAATAAGAGTAAGGTTCAATGGCCAGGGGGGACAGAAAAACAAAAACTCCAGACGGCTGGAGAAAAATAAAATCTGTAGGGATTCCAGACCATGAGACCGCCCAGTCCCTCTGGGCATTCTACCTAACATAAATGAAACAGTCCTCTTTGGATTTAGGATTCTCACGGAAGGGCTTGATGATGATGATGGTCACGTAGACTTCTTCCTTTTAATCCGTCCATCATTGTTGGAGCATCATGAAGCTTTGAGTAGGTGGAGGTGGCGCAGGCCACCACCACAAAGAAACCGGAAAAAGAAACAGAAAAGAGAGTAGGGGTCAGTACCGATTTTAGAGCCACCATGAATAGTTATTATGATGAATTGAACATACAGAGTATCAGGATTAAGTTAAAATGAAGTTATAAAAAGGCCATGTTAAAGTAATGTGTTTTCAGCAGTGTTTTAAAGTGCTCTACTGTATCAGCCTGGCGAATTCCTATTGGCAGGCTATTCCAGATTTTAGGTGCATAACAGCAGAAGGCCGCCTCACCACTTCTTTTAAGTTTTGTTCTTGGAATTCTAAGGAGACACTCATTTGAGGATCTGAGGTTACGATTTGGAATATAAGGTGTCAGACATTCCGATATATAAGATGGGGCGAGATTATTTAAGGCTTTATAAACCATAAGCAGAATTTTAAAGTCAATTCTGAATGACACAGGTAACCAGTGTAGTGACATCAAAACTGGTGTGATGTGTTCTGATTTTCTTTTCCTAGTTAGGATTCTAGCAGCTGCATTCTGCACTAGTTGCAAACGATTTATATCTTTTTGGGTAGTCCTGAGAGGAGTGCATTACAGTAATCTAGTCGACTGAAAACAAACGCGTGAACTAATTTCTCAGCATCTTTCAGTGATATAAGAGGTCTAACTTTACTTATGTTTCTTAAGTGAAAAAATGCTGTCCTAATGATCTGATTAATATGTGATTTAAAATTCAGATTACAGTCAACAATCACCCCTAAGCTTTTTACCTCCGTCTTGACTTTTAATCCTAATGTATCCAGTTTATTTCTAATAGCCTCATTGTATCCATTATTGCTGATCACTAAAATTTCAGTTTCTCTTTATTTAACTTGAGAAAATTACTATTCATCCATTCTGAGATACTAGTCAGACATTGTGTTAGTGAATCAATAGAATCAGGGTCATCAGGTGCTATTGATAAGTACAGCTGTGTGTCATCAGCATAGCTGTGGTAGCTCACGTTGTGCCCTGAGATAATCTGACCTAACGGAAGCATGTAGATTGAGAATAACAGCGGACCCAGGATAGAGCCTTGTGGAACACCATATTGGATATCATGTGTCTTCGAGTTGTAATTCCCACAACTAACAAAATATTTTCTCCCTGTCAGGTAGGATTCAAACCAATTTAAGACACTGCCAGAGAGGCCCACCCATTGACTAAGGCGATTTCTAAGAATGTTGTGATCAATGGTGTCAAATGCAGCACTCAGATCTAAGAGGATGAGAACAGATAAATGGCCTCTGTCTGCATTTACCCGCAAGTCATTTACTACTTTAACGAGTGCAGTTTCTGTGCTGTGATTTGTTCTAAAACCTGACTGAAATTTATCAAGAATAGCATGTTTATTTAGGTGGTCATTTAACTGCATAATGACTGCCTTCTCAGAACTTTACTTAAGAAGGCAGGTTAGAGATGGGTCTAAAATTTTCAAGAGCTGAGGGGTCAAGATTATGTTTCTTAAGTAGGGGTTTAACTACAGCAGTCTTAAGACAGTCTGGGAAGACCCCAGTATCTAGTGACGAATTTACTATGTCAGAACATTATCAATTAGCACGCCTGATACTTCTTTGAAAAACCTTGTTGGTATCGGGTCAAGGACGAGGTGGAGGGTTTTAATTGAGATTATTTTTTTTAAATCAGGTAAATCTATCCTAGTGAAAGAGTTTAATTTGTTTATAACAGGATGTTGGGGTTTAGGGGATCCTTAGTGTTGGGGAGATATACTATGTTATTTCTAATATCATTAATTTTTGATTGAAAATACAGCGACAGCCTCACAGGTTTCACTGGAAGCACTTAGGAGGCATTCCTTTGAGCTACCTGGGTTTAGTAGGCGATCAATTGTTGAAAATAAGACTCTGGGATTACTAGCATTGTTATTTATAATCTTGAGAAATAGCAGCGTCTCTCAAGACGGACAGTGTTATTGTATTCTGTTATTTTGACTTTTAATATTTCGTGGTGGATAGTAAGTTTAGTCTTCCTCCATTGACGCTCAGCTCTACGGCATGTTCTCTTTAAATCAGACACTCTTTGGGTCTTCCATGGTATACCAATGCTAGAAGATTTTTTCACTGTCTTTTCAGGTGCAACTATGTCAACAGCAGCTCTCACTTTAGAATTAAATCTTTCCACCTTACTATTTACATTGTCCTCGCTATTATAGCTGGCACTATAAACGGACTGATTGCTTAAAATGTTTGTAAGTTTTAAAGCTGCTGCGAATCAAAGAAGCGTTTTTAACAATATGCTTCTCATGAGTGTTTTTATCATTATTTCTATATTAAAAAGTAGAAGAAAATGGCCTGATAGACCAATATCAATGATCTGTTTTATATCAACTTTCAGTCCTTTAGTAATCACTAAGTCTAATGTATGACCTGCTTTATGTGTAGGCTGATTTATGAGTTGTCTCAAATCAAAAGAATCCAGGAGGTTCATAAATTCTTTTACTTTTAGATCACACTGATTATCTATATGAAAATTAAAGTCGCCAACTATTAGGAGTGTGTCATAGTTAGTAATTAAAATTGACATTAAGTCAGAGAATTCCTCAAAAACGCGCTATATTTAGGAGGTCTATACACGGATAGTACTAGAACTTGAGAATCTCCATGAATAACAACGGCGAGATACTCAAAGGACTTGAACTTACCAAAACTGACATCTTTACATTTTAATCGCTCGAGTAAATGTTAGCCAATCCGCCCCTTTTCCCTGGCGGTTTGCATGAGTAAAACTGTAATCCGGAGGCAGATTCGATTAAAACTGCGCGCATCTGAATTCAGCCATGTTTCATTTAGTGCAATAAGATCTATTTTTTATCACTAATAAGATCGTTGATAAAAACGTTTTGTTAGTTAAAGCTCTAACATTTAATAGTGCCATATTTAATGTTTCGGAGGTGCAGAGATGAGTACTATGTGTTATTGTTATTTGGAATAGGAACTAAATTATTATTATTAGCGCTCTGTGTATTTTTGTTTAATCTGTGATCTGTTTTATAGTTTTAATACATTGTTCCCTCTAAAATAGTGATTTTAATTAGATTATTGGAGTTTATGCCGTATTTCCTAGGTTTTCTACGTGCATTGAGATTGCTTATTACAGTATTAATGGTGTGCACTTTAACGGAAGACTCTATTAAACATTCATCATGTCCTGGCACAGCAGTATTATTTCGGAAGGGGTTAAGAGCAGAGATAGATAGTCAAGAAAAACGAATTACCTTCGATATGTTTTCGGAGAGGACCCGGGCGCCAAAACTGTTCGGATGCAGGCCATCACGCTTGAAGAGACGCGCCTTTCCAAAAAGAGATTCCAATTGTTGATGAAACCGACATCCTTCTTCTTGCAGAAACCCTGTAGCCAGTTGTTCAACCCTAGCAGACGACTGTACTACTCGTTGGATCGTCTGACGAGAGGTAGTGGACCCGAAATGAAGATCTTTGCCGATGGGGTCCTCTCCTTCGTGTCTTTAATCAAAGCTGCGAAGTCAGCCTTCAGGATTTCTGATTGTCGGTGCCTTATATCGTTTACGCCGCATGCAAGACGATTGATCCAACTGCCCTCTCCTTGTGTTTTCGTAGACTGCTGGCGCACGCTTCATTACATCTTGGACACGAGCACCGGAAAACAAGAAACAAACGATTTTGCATTAGGGCATGCGACATTAAGGTTTCTAACGATAGAATCACCTACCACTAATACATCACCAGGTGCTGAAGGCGAAATGGGGACGCGGAGAGGGTCAAACCGGTTCTGAGATAACAAAGAATAAAGTAAGGTCAGATGGCCAGAAGGACAGAAAAAACAAACAAAAAAAAACTCTATATGTCCTGGAGAAAAAAAAAGCAAAATCTACAGGGGTTCCAAGGCCAAGAGACCGCCCAGCCCCCACTGGACATTTTACCAAACATAAATGATCTAAATGGTTTTCAGGCTTCACATGAAAGAATTTGATGATGATGGTCATGTGGACATCTGGAGTACTGCCTCCAATCCATCAATGTCTCCCATTGGCGTAGTTCTGATGGGGGATTTTAATGTACACATCGATGTGGAAACTGACACTTTTAGCAAATGTTTTACTTATTTGTTAAATTCAGTAGGATTTTGTCAGATTGTCAAAGGTCCAACTCATAATCATAACCATACATTAGATTTAATTATAACTTACAAAGTTGAAATTCAAAATTTAAATATTACTCCATTAAATGTAGTTATTTCCGATCACTTCTTAATTACGTTTGATTTAGTTCTGCCCATGCCAGCACTCGAGATTAAAACAAAGACAGTGCGACATCTAGATTGTAATTCTGCTTCAAAATTTATAGATACCTTGAGTAAGTCGAGTGTAATTGTGGAAAACCATTTAGATCAGTTAACATCAAATGTAAACGTGGAAAACAATTTAGATCAGCTAACATCACATTATAATGTGACCTTGAGAGATGCTCTGGACACAGTGGCTCCCCTAAAAACAAAAGTGATCAAAGCACATAGAAACTCTCCCTGGTTTAATGAAAATACTCGAGCTCTTAAATTAGAGTGTCGAAAACTGGAGCAGATGGAGAACAACAAAGCTACATGTCTTTCAAATTGCATGGACAGAGAGTGTAATAAATATAAAAAGGCCCTCTTTAAAGCTCGCTCAGAATACTATTCTACATTAATAGATAGCAATAATAAAAATCCTAGGGTACTTTTAGAGCAGTGGCTAAATTAACAAATGGGAATTCAGATCAACAGTGCAAAATACCAACAGATATTAGCAGTACAGACTTTATGAACTTCTTCAATGAGAAAATTAAAAATATAAGATCCAGATCTCAGCATCACAGTACAAACCAAATACTAGCTTAGCAGACCCTGTCACATTGCATTCAGCACTTTAATAATTTTAATCCTGTAACTCACCAGGAAGTCTTAACTTTAATTACTAAAATGAAGCCCACTACTTGTTCCCTAGATCCAGTGCCAACAAAACTAGTAAAAAGTGCAATGGATGTTCTTGCAGCCTATTTTAACCATTATCAATAGTTCATTACTGCATGGCACAGTACCTGAAGCACTAAAAGTGTCAGTCATTAAACCTTTACTTAAAAAGTCAGACCTAGACCCACACATACTAAATAACTATAGGCCTATTTCAAATTTACCATTTCTCTCTAAAATACTAGAGAAAGTAGTCGCCAGTCAGCTTCAGTCACACCTTACGCATTACAATTTATTTGAGAAATTCCAGTCTGGCTTTCGACTGGTCATAGTACAGAAACGCACTAACACGGGTTGTAAATGACATTCTGATATCCTCTGATGAAGGAAATTCCACTGTAATTATGTTGTTGGACTTAAGTGCAGCGTTTGACACCATTGACCATTCTATTTTACTGCACAGGCTAGAAAATGATGTTGGGCTTACAGGCCCCTGCTCGCTTGGTTCAGTTCTTATTTATCAAATCGATTCCAGTATGTACAGAAATGTGCTGACAGTACTCCATCATTATACACAGAAGTTGAATATGGTGTCCCAGGGCTCAGTACTGGGACCTTTACTGTTTTCACTTTACATGCTTCCACTGGGATCTCTCATTAGGAAACATAATGTTAATTTTCACTGTATGCAGATGACACCCAGTTATACCTTTCATTTAAATCAAATGAAGTTTCTCCGATGTTGTCTTTAATTAGTTGTGTTAGTGAATTAAAGGAATGGATGAATGAGAACTACTTGTCTTTAAATACAGATAAAACAGAGATGTTAATTGTTGGAGGGAATGACGCTGATCACAGCAATATTTTGTCGTCATTTAACTCAGTTGGAATCCCAATTAATTTTACTGAATCAGCCCGCAATCTAGGAGTTATCTTTGACTCTAGCATGTCATTTAAAGCGCATATTACAAAGTCGTCCAAAACCTGTTTTTCCATCTTAAAAATATTAGGAAATTAAGCGCTTTCTAAATAAACAGGATTGTGAGAAATTAATTCATGCATTTATCTCTAGTAGGATTGACTACTGCAATGCGGTGTTCACTGGCTGTTCAAACTGTTCTCTATACAGCCTCCAGTTAATCCAAAATGCGCTGCAAGAATTATTACAAGAACAAGAAAATATGAACACATAACCCCAGTTCTTAAATCTTTACACTGGCTCCCAGTTAAATTTAGGGCAGATTTCAAAATCCTCCTTTTAACATATAAAGCATTAAATGGCCAAGGTCCGCTTACTTGTCTGAACTTATCATGACTTACAAACCTGAGCACATTAAGATCTCAAGATGCCGGTCTGCTTAGGATTCCAAGGATTAATAAAATAACAGTGGGAGGTCGAGCTTTTAGTTACAGGGCCCCTAAACTGTGGAATGGTCTCCCTGCTTCCATAAGAGATGCCCCCTCGGTCTCAGCCTTTAAATCCCGGCTGAAGACTCACTACTTCAGTTTAGCATATCCTGACTAGAGCTGCTGATTAACTGTACATACTGCATCTCTGTTGTTAGTCATTAGCACTATAACATAAGTAACATGATAATTATATTTGAATACTAACCCTCACCTATTCTGTTTCTTTTCTCGGTACCCAAATGTGGCCATTGGTGCCACGCCCACCTGCCAAGTTGTTTGCCTGCCTATGGTAAAGTCATCCCTGATGGAGGATCACAGGAATCATGGGAAAGAGGGGTCCTTTCATCGGAGCAACGTTTCAGCCGTGGCATGGCCAAATGGAGATGCAGCTAGATGGATGAGGTCTCCAGGACTCTAAAAATATCGAAACCTAATTATGTCATATCATCTACTGTTAAACCGTAATTCTAAAATTTGTATTATTATGCTGTCTTAAGGAATTGTTCTGTTGTGTATATTGTATTGTATTGACCCCCTACTTTTGACACCCACTGCACGCCCAACCTACCTGGAAAGGGGTCTCTCTTTGAAATGCCTTTCCCGAGGTTTCTTCCATTTTTCCCTACAAGGTTTTTATTGGGAGTTTTTCCTTGTCTTCTCAGAGAGTCAAGGCTGGGGGGCTGTCAAAAGGCAGGGCCTGTTAAAGCCCATTGCGGCACTTCCTGTGTGATTTTGGGCTATACAAAAATAAACTGTATTGTATTGTATTGTAATGTAGGAATTGCATGGTGCAGGGATGGTGCAATAGGAATATTAATACTAGAAAACCACTTCACCTCTGATTCAACTTTGCTTGCAGGAGCTGTGGAGGCAACATGCTATGCTGGAGAGACTAAACAACACTATCCTCAGCAATATTTTCTATAGCCTTCTATAACGAGAAAAACGTAAAACTTCAAAGGAATCTATTGATTTCTATTCGTATACAAACATGTATGTAAGTAAGCAAAGAGTAGATGTTGGATGAATAGTATTTATGTTATTAATCTTTTATACTGTTGAATGTTTTTTAGAGAGGCCTTTCACATTAGAATAAACTGAATTTATTGCATGACTTGGAAATAAGCCTTGCAAACTTATAATGTTTAGATAAAAGGGTAGACCAAGGGTACTTGGTCTTTCAGTCACGGCCTGTGCATTTTCAACTGCATGCAGTGGTCAAAATTAAAATTGTAAGATTTCTTCTGGGATTTTCAAACTAGGCACAACTTTATGCAGTACCCTTCATTTCTGTTTGGCCAACATCACTATTTACAAATCCATTTGGGATACGTATGAAAACAAAAATTTTGTTAAAATGTTTCAGCTGTCTTGGTTTTTGTCCCTCTAATTTATGAGATATTGCATCACTGCTGCTTAAAAACCATCACAAACAGAAGACCAGCTGCAATTATACGATAAATCAATGTCAAACTGTGCAAAGCCGATTTATAAAATCCCATATTACAAGTTACAATTACTATATATATATATATATATATATATATATATATATATATCTATATATATATATAGATATATATATATATCTATATATATATATATATAGATAAATATATATATATAGATATATATATGTATACTGTACATTCCATTATATTTAAAAAATACAAATATTACTCAAACACAGTGGTTTTCAACATTACACTTCAGTAAAAAACAAAAAACTCCTTTTTAAGCATTAGACAGGTCAGATAATTGTAAATACCCAAATGTCACAGAGGCATAGTGTGTTCATTATTATATTTGCAATATATTCTTAAAAAAGTGATTGGGTAGTTGTAACTTCTAGTATTGGATTTTATAATCAATCTTGCTGTTCTTGACTTTGATTTATATTTTATCACTGACAATAAACTAACAACAATCCAATCCAGACTCCTCTCATCAATATTTAGAAAAGATATTAACTGTATTATATTTTATGCTACAAGTATAAACCTTACCGAAGAGCACAGCTGACACTGTATGTGAAATGCTTATAATATAAAAGTGTGTATACATACATCATGTATGTGTGTGTGTGTTTATATATATATATATATATATATATATATATATATATATTGTATATATATATATTGTATATAAATGTATGTGTTTCTATTCCATTCAAATTTTAAGATATAAAAGCCAAAAAGTTGAAATCTTACATTCTCAGTTCTTTATACGTGTAGCATTGCATTTTACAAGTAAAACCCACAATATACTGCAGAACATCCATAATATATATAGCAGGTCACCTACAGCATATGAAATATTTTCAAAAGAATCATCAGAGAAAGGCTGCCTCTCCTTTTTTCAGAAACAAAGTCTACTTAAAAATATTACCATCCATACCTCAGTCTGCATTTGTTTTTTGTTTTACTTTTTATCTTAAAATACATGTGTTGGCTTAAAGAAACACTTTAAGAAATTGATATATATTTAAAAGTGAAGTGTTTCTGTTGTTTTGTTTAGATGAATTGAAAATAACAGTGCTTCCTATCAAATATTTCAGTTCTAGTATTATTTGGTTTCTAGCATGACTGTTATTTGCTTCTAACAACACAGTTTACTGTACAGGAATGAGTTTGATTTGGTACTGTGTTTCAAAATAACTCTCTAAATCTCCTGAGGATGTGAGAGCCCAAAATATATAATTAAACTGGAGCATTGAGAATTGAAACAATTAATTTTTTTTTATTTATGTCTGCCTTATTCATATATTGTGTTTGTACTAACAAAAAAAAAGAAAAGATAATTAGAAAAAATGCAACATATCTCTCTAAAGATTTATATCAAGCAAATAAAAGGTAGAATGAATAAAGAAAATGAAAACTTAACAATCAGCTTTATTACTGATTTGTTTTTAAAAATAAATCAAACATTCTTTAGTTTATTATAAACGTAATATGAGTGATATCTAAAACTAAAAATCTTTGATGCATAATTGTCAGAAGGCAAATTTTAAATGGCAAAATATTTGAATGGGAACATAAAATAACCATTTAAGTTTAAGTTTTTCAAAGTTTTTTTTCTTCTTATTTTTGATTCAATGAGTAAAAAGAAAAAGAGAAATAAAACACCTTAAAGAGACTATATGCATTCTTATGCTGCTGAGTTTATACTGTGCCCACAGAACAGTAAATTATGATAATATATTTATCTACATTTTGCAGATAGGGCAATTTAAAATTTATGGACAATTCAGTAAAGATGAAATATTCATACAGCTTTTGATATTCTCTTATCTAAATATAAGGCTCTTACTGTTTCTGGATCCTCATCTTTTGGCCACAGTCTTCACAAACAGTGCGTTTCTTAGAAATAAAATATATTAAAATACATTTAAAAATACATTTTCAAAATATTTTTCCATCTCAATATTATTTTATATTAATTGATATAATCATCTCCTGATGCATATATTTTCATATCTAATATTCATACATTTAAATAAAAAGGTTACAATACATAAAAATACTAAATAGAATATATAAAAGTGAATTTTTATGAGAAAACTATTAGAATAAAATAAGCATGTTCATTTGCATTTTTGGTTTCAGAAAGCATCACCGACCTTTTATAAACCATACGTTTCAAACTGGACTTCAATTAAGGTAATTTTGTCCAAAGTGAACTAAATTTGATTGAGAAAGAGCATTAAGTAATGGCAAAATTTATGTAAAAGTTACAAGTACCTGGCCCTGCGAAATACAAACGTATCTCTTCTTTAGCAAGTACGTTTAGGCTGTATTATCCAGTGCTTAAGGTTCTGAGCTCTGGGTATGATTCTGATAGTCAGTTCTGTTATCTCCTTTCTCAGCTGGTGGCAGGAAGATAAGATTTATCACTGTGTACACTACCAACACCCTACATGGCTTCTTCTTCCTGGATCAGACTAGCAATATTCTTAACATTTATGAATATTAATTTATTTGTACAGATTCCAACACAATCCTTGATCCAACCTCTGATAAACTCCCTTCTGTCTTGGGGCACAGATTTCCATTCTCTATTTGCTCCCTTTGTAAATGTGTTGATGATCTTAATCTAGTTGACTAATGTAATTTAATTAACTTCTGTACCCGAGAATACCTTTTTCTCCCTATTTTGAGTTCCAGTTCTGTATCGGTTATGTTTTTGTTTCTCACTACCCATCGCTTGCTGTCATTAATGTCAGCCTCCTTTCTTCCCACCTGTCAGATCATAAGTGTGATAATGCTTTAGATGCTTATGACTTCTCTAAATTTTCAGAATTGCCGAAATTCAATAAATCTCTCATCCAGAGCTTTAAATTTATTTCTTTTTGGCCCCTAAGTTTGAGGAACTTATTCATTTTAATGATGGGTCAACTCAAGATCCTGCCTTTAGCTGGATGACAATTAAATGATTTCTGTGCAACACTACTATTTTTTCCAGCAGCTTGTCTCTTGACTCTTGTCAAAAGGTTTCTGATCATGAATATCGTCACCACAGCATGGGGGACCATGGGAATTGAGTTTGATGCATGCACTGATACAGAGTGTTGCTGCACCCACCACCCAACAAACCACCTCATACTAGAACTAGGGCTAAATTAAATGTTCCTTGTCAGGCCATGTTAAGTTTATGGTTCAGCACACTAGGGCATGCTTCTACTTTTTCTTGGTCCACACCCAGTAAATTAGTGAACCTTGGGCTTCAAGAATGTAATTCATTGTCTAGGATTTTTCCTATTTAAACCAAGGAATGGTCCCTTATCTCAGCATCACTCTTCCCCATACTTAATTCCTCTATTTATACCACCCAACTTAACCCCTAAATTAATTTGGTTTTGATTATCCTATTTTGTACAAACTGTGTGGCAATTTTCATATACATGCATGCACTTTATTGCTGAATTACAGCATGTTAAGGGAGTGACGGTCCACCAAGAACACTGTCAAGATCACTCACACCGAACACAGGGGCTCGTGGGCAGATGAGGGTACATGGCTGACAAGGCATGAGGCATGCGAACAGCGGCACCTAAGTCCAGGGAGGGAGGGACACCGACGGTGAGTCTAACGAAAGAGGGATGACTCATGAGAGGACTGAGCGAAGCCGGCGGATAAGAAGCAAGGCGTGTCTAGGTCATCAT
The DNA here is from genome assembly GCF_016835505.1 of Polypterus senegalus. NCBI lineage: Eukaryota > Metazoa > Chordata > Cladistia > Polypteriformes > Polypteridae > Polypterus > Polypterus senegalus. The sequence continues at coordinate 139,305,412 of NC_053156.1, forward strand.
AGCAACACGAGGAACCCAGAAATTAAAAAGAATGCTGACTCCACGAGGGAGAGATGCCAACAAGGATTCAACAAGTTAGAAAGAATTCTGTTGGGAAACAAGCATTTGGTAAATACAGTGTTTCAGTGGGACAGTTGGAAAATTAATTGTGGTGGTAACACAGCATGCAACTTGGACTTTGCACCATCAAAATTTGTGTACTCTACTGTCATATTTTAACACACTTTTAGAGTGTGGACTGTGTGCCATCTTTTTAAAAGGTTTTTACTCGTGATATTTTTAGATTCTTATCTACTTTTATCAGTAACAAGTTACTGTTGTTTTTCTTGAAATTGCAGCCCTGTAATATTATGTTTAAATTATAAAGGTTCTTTATATTAAGGTCTGGTTTAATAATTGTATCACTTAAACATTTGAGCTGGTTAAAATAATTTCAAGGGTTCTCAGACTCTTAATAAAACTGGGTGGCGTAGTTGGATATTTAAATTGTGTTTAGGTTAGATACCTATAAGTGTGATCTAAATACCCGTCACACTGGTAAGGGTTTAGTTTGCTCTACATCTAAATCATCTAGGGAAGAATTTGACATTTCATTTTGTTGACAAACAAATGACTGAAGTTCAACCAACCTTCTTTGTGAAAGAGTGAGGTTAAAGATGGTAAAAAAGTGATGAAACCAGCAAGAAGCTGCAGACAAGAAGCTGGCCTGTAAATAAAAAGTAATCACTCGGACTTTTGACTTACCTTTTAATGTTTGGCACACTTCCAAATAAAGACTACATTTGTTCATTTCACAAATTATCTCCTAAAATAATGGATACATTCTTTAAGTTAGTACTTTTATTTATGAAAACCTTAAGAAGTTAGTTCTAAATGCTGACATTACATTTTGTATTCATTGAAACATTGTTGGAGTTGAGAAGTTGACGAGAATGCATAAAACCAGAAAAAAAAAAAAATCAGTATCTAGCAGAAGCATCAGAAACTTTTTTGCAGTGTGTGTATTTCACTGCTGGTGGCATGTGGGTATAGTGGGTATTGCTGCTGCCTTGCACATCCAGTGGTCCTTAAGTCATTTGTGTGGATATTGCACATTCATCCCGTGTCTGTGTGGGTTTTCCTTAGGGTCCTCCAGTTCCCCCACACACACACACATTTCCACAAGGGTTGTGAGTGGGCATCTAAGTCAATGACTATTTCTGGAGTTGTACTTAGCATTTCTGTAGTACACTCTGCACCCCAAGATCCTGAATTGGACTGAGAATGAGATGAGATTAGCCATTTGACTGTTTTGTGACCATGTAAGAATCATTTTCTAATTCAGTCTTTACAAGCATACCCTCAGTTATCCAAGTTTGTTCATGCATTATTTTGCTAATACTTTTACTGCTCATTTTTATTTTTCAGTTACAAGGGGCATCTTGTGCTGCCCGGGGAGGTGAAACCAACTAAATTTCAGAATGAAACATAGCCTATGGTATTTCTCTGTACAAATGGGGAAACTGAGAAAAATTTGGCTGAGATAGGTACAATTTACTTTTGTATAGCCCAAAATCACACAAGAAGTGCCACAATGGGCTTTAACAGGCCCAGTCTCTTGACAGCCCCCCAGCCTTGACTCTCTAAAAAGACAAGGAAAAACTCCCAAAAAAACCCCAGTAGGGAAAAAATGGAAGAAACCTTGGGAAAGGCAGTTCAAAGAGAGACCCCTTTCCAGGTAGGTTGGGCGTGCAGTGGGTGTCAAAAAGAAGGAGGTCAATACAATACAATATACAGAACAGAACAAATCCTCAATACAGTATACAAATAAAAATTTTAGAAGTACTGTACGTAGCCGAATGTAACAGTAGATGATATCACATAATGTGATTTGGATTTGTTTAGAGTCCTGGAGACCTCATCCACCAAGCTGCCTCCCCCATTTGGCCATTCCACGGATGAAATAGTGCTGAGCCAGCCAATCCGATGTATATTCCGAGGTATAACCGTGTGAATTTACATACAGAGTGAACACAAATTCAGCTTTATATTTTATATAATAAGATGGAAATAAAATTTAATAATAATAATTTTTACAATGATGATTACACCAAGGCATTTCCAAGTCAGTATGCTTCTTTTTCTGATACTATGTATCTTATGATACTGTCAATAAGAAATAGTCAGATTCTTTCTATCTGTACTGAGAATTCAATATTAATTCTGTTATCTCTGTAGTAAATTAAATGAATATACACTGCACCGTACCATTTTTACAGTTCCACCTACAGTCACTCCTATTCATAGCCCATTTTTAGAATCAAATATTAATGCTACATTTATAAAAAAAAATTAAAAAAAGAAAAGGGCACCCACTGTTTGCTTTACTAAAACGAAATATGTTGAAGATTGATATTTTATATTATAGGCTTATATTTCCTTTAAAGCTTTTGTGAAACAAAACAAGGACAAAATATTAAGGTTTGAGTTCAAGATGGAATAGCACCTGTTTATTTCTAAAAAGGGATGAGGTTGTCAGAGCATGTGTGTGCGTACAGCACCTGTCTTTTTACTCTCACTCCTTTACTTCACCCCAGTTAACCACCAATAGAGGGCTTCTCAAGGGCATCCTTTCACACCCTTAAGGGACTACAGTTAGACAAGAAATAAACAACTAAACTTCCCAGGAATGCTAATAACAGCTAGAAAGAGTCAAGTCTTTTAAGCTTTTACTTAAAAACTATTTATTTGTATCAAAATCAACAGGAAAATATCCTGATACACTTTCAAATACACCACAACAGTTATTTAAAGATTCCCACAACAGTTTTTCAGAAGAAGATGGTCCTGAATTCTGTCTTAATTCACTTCCCCTTAATTGTCACTGATTTCATCAAGTGCATTATTATAAAGGAAAGAATCCTGCTCAATTTTAGCAATACCATTGAATGTAGAGAAGAGCCAAGCAAAATGGCACCTTTTATTGGCTAACTAAAAAGATTACAATATGCAAGCTTTCGAGGCAACTCAGGCCTCTTCTTCAGACAAGATGTAATGTGTCATTACAGGGGTTCAAGATGCTGCAAATGCTAGCTTCTTGGACAGCTTATAATACACTGTACACCTTTATTTATATGTTTTGTATTATGCAAACAAATTTGAGTTTGTCTAATTCTTGATTTTCAGGTTCTTTAATTAGATGGTATAAACCCTGAGCTACTGGAGGAACTCTCTTATCAACAATTATTTTTGACCGAATAACAAAATACAGTATGTTAAAAAGTGACACTTCCAGGATGTGTTTTCAAGGTCTGTGCTGATCAGCCTTAACCCAGTCTGTCATACTAACATGGTTTAAAAGATCCACCATTGTCCCTGTGCCTATTAAAGCAAGTCCAGTCTGTCTGAATGGCTCTTGTCCCATTGCACTAACACCTATATTAATGAAGTACTTCAAGAGGCTATTAAAAAATCATATATGTTCTTCCCTGCCAAAATAACTGGATCAATTATAGCCTACATTTCACACCAGTAGATCCACAGAAGATGTCATTACTTTTATCCTTCATAGAGCACTGGCCTACCTGAACAACAAGAAAGGGAATTATGTGCATATGCTATTAATAGAATATATTTCTGCCTTTAACACAATAATCTCCTTAAATTCATCACTAAGCTCAGGGACATGTGTCTGGCCACTTCATTGTGCACCTGGATCTGTAACTTCCTGATAGGCAAACCTCAGGTGGTTCAAATGGGTAGCCACGCCTCATCATCCCTCACTTTTAACACAGGTCTTTCACAAGGCTGTGTTCTGAGCCCTCTACTATACTCCCTATACATACGCCTGCATGACTGTACATGACTCTAACATGATTGCCAACTTTTCTGATGATACAACTAACAACAGACCTGGTATCTAACAACAATGAACAGGACTGCCTAGATGAAGTACAGAGTCTGTCAAGAAAAATGTCTACTCCTGAATGTGGGCAGGACAACATTGTTGATTGTGGATGGTGGGTGAAAAGAGCAGAGGCACTATCACCCTCACAATACTAACAGAAGAGAAGTGAATATGATGGTCAGTTTCAAATACCTTGGTGTTCATATCACAGAAGACCTAACTTTTTTCAAACAGACTGCAATCTTGATAAAGAAGGCATGACAATGTCTACCATGTCAGATGCCTCAGTCATTTCAGGCAGCCCTCTCATTCACTAAAGAACTTTTTGCAAATCCATTACTGAAAGTATTCTGATAGGAAGTAAATGTGGTGAGGACCCAGGATTGTAACTGTCGGTTACAAGACAGCAGTTCTTACCTCTGCACCAGCCAAACAAACAGGTCTGCTTTCTGTTGATTGATGTTTGATTTTCAGTTTATACACATTGACAGCAATATGTAAATTGAATAATTTCATTTTCTTCAGTTATTTTCTTGTTTTGTTATACCTTTTATGAAAGTGTTTATTTGATATTTGACTTCAGTCTTCACACATTATACACTTCATGTCAGCATTTTTGTCATTATTACTATTATATGAAAAAAGTTTCCTTTTTTGTTATGTGTTCATTATTTCTTGCCTCATATTTCTTGTCATCCTACATTTACACAGATTCTTGTAGATACAGAACACACATGAAATGCATGTATTCCAAATAACAACATATTATTTATCCTACACAATTCCAGGCACCTCACACCCAGATAAACAGACTTGAGTTGGGAAAATTTTGTGTCTGACTTTAGCTGTGTCAGTGGGGGATGAGTGAGCAGGCTGCTTGTTGCTTGTGCTGATTGACACATTTGCAAAATAAAGACGCTGAAAATGAGGTGCAAGGGAATTTAAGGTGGCCCGGCATTACAAATATTTTCATAGGCTTCAGGGATTCTTGTGTTGACTTTGAGGACATTAACACTGAGCAATGTCAGACCAAGGTGATGGAAAATATCAGTGGTACCAACCATCCCAACAACTTCTTCTTTTCTGTACTGAGGTCAGGAAAAGCCACTGCTGCATGAAATCCAATTCTGAGAGACTAAGGAGGAGCTTTTTTCCACAGTCCATACACAAATTGAATAAAGAAACTGTCTAGAACTTCATGACACTCTATTGCTAACTCTCTTACATTAAGCTATTTAAGTTATTGTCATTTATTTACTTATTAGTTACCTACACTGTATGAACAAATACTTTATAAGATTGCATTGTTATTCATTTTATGCACTGCAATTACATATTTTAAACATGAACACAGCATAGCTTGGTACTTCATGTACTTTGAAGCAGACAGAACTAGAAAATATGGAGAAGCTTGTTTAAAGAAAATTATGATTTCAATTAACAGCTAGCAGCAGGGGATAGTTTGAACAATAAATCAAAGTAAAAAAATGTCCATATAAATGCATGAATTTATATATGCTACAAAATACCATACCATACCATTTTCTAAGCCTGATCAATCCTGAGCAGGGTTTTTGTGGAAGCTTAACCCAGCAAGGTTGGGGCACAGGGCACCAGCCCATCACTGGGTGAACACATACACATCCATACACCAGGGTCAATTTAGTATTACTAGTCCTCTTAACATGCATGTCTTTGGACTGTAGAAGGAAACTGGAGGATGTGTACAGACTAGGGAGAACATGGATACTCCACACAGGGAGGACTCGGGATGTGAACCCTTGTTTTCCTTACTGCAGTGCTGCCCAAGTTATACATTTGAAAAAATGTCAAAAATAAAACTGTGCGTTTTTGAGCTGAATGCAATGAGTGGGAAGACAAATATAATGTAGATCTGACAAGTATGTGTCAGTACTAAATAGGCTCTAGTAGTTCTGAAGCTCATCTTTGCACTACAAAGCACAAAACCGATGTTAAGGGTGGAGTCTGTACCTGCAGCTAATGGTGTTTTGGCATTTCTCACAGTTAAGCATCCAGATCGTTACAGTTTAATGGAAAACCTAGTGGTTGAAATGTTTTTTTTGAGTGTGGCTGTTTTTGTGACCATGTGAGATAACAATGGTTAACCTGTTTCATTATGTATCAGACTGTTAAAATACATAATCTTTGGTACCAATGAGAATTTCTAAGTAAGTTATAGTAAATTTAAAGGTACTGGTATGAGTCATTTTACAGTAAAGCATTTCATTTTTCTAAAGAATGGGCATAATGTTTCTCAATTCTTTCTCCCAAGTGTGGAATAAGCTTACCATAACAATCAAACTGTCATCAGTCTTATACTACTACTACTAGTAATAATAATAGTAATAATACATTTTATTTATATACTGTAGTGCCTTTCCCATGCTCAAGGGGCTTCGCTTTTCACCCAGTCCACCTTCACGCGTCTTTGCTTTTATCTGAGTACTGGTTTTCATCTAGCATTGGTGTAACTGTAATAATACACTTTTTTGTACAATATTGTAACTTTGTTCTTTGTTACATATTAACTTTGTACATCCATGTTTTTGTATATTTATTTGTTTTAGAAAGTCACCTTGGATAAGGGTGTTTGCCAAATAAAGAAACATAATCTTCTGCACAATCCACGCATATAAATAATAGGGCCATAGAGTACAATTCAGAAATATAGAATATAACTTGGATAAAACACTAGTCTCATCATTCTGTAATCTTTAACAAAAACAAAATTATCCGAAACTTAATCCTTCAATATAAAGAATTTGCAGTAGATAACTGCAAAAGTGGGGTAGAGTGCCTAATCTCAAATGAGAGTTTCAATGAATTCAAGAGCATGTTCGTTTTTGAAGAATCATAAAATGAAGCCAGACAAAAAGAATTATTGTCTGAGAATAATGGTAAAAATATAACAGCTCGTAAAATGCAGTATTTTGGTGAAAGAAATTCCCTACAATTTGTAGAGTAATCAAAAGCATGCATATATGAATTTCATTTGTTATAAAAAATGAAGTCATATCAGTGCAAGGCCATGCAGTCTGTCCCCATGTCAAACCAAAATTATTAATTATACTGAAATTATGCTGCTGTGGAAAAGACAAAAAATTATAGCTTGATTCTAGCAAGAAGTGTGCATATGTGAAAAGAATCAGAGCTACTGTAATTCAAAGAGTAACAAAGAAACAGTTTCATGTTACTATAGATTCATGAATTAATGGGGATCACTGTTTCCATTGAGAGATGTGAATTTGGTCCCTCACTTAACCTCATTAATCAGATAATGGGCACAAAGCTATCTTCAGATAATACAGTCATTTCATTTTGTGTAAATAACAATTCCAGAAAAGTTTGAGACTTGTCAAATCCATGTGGAAATATGGATTTGACACTTGAATTAACCTGATTAATGTATGCAGAAAAACAGATGGAACAGAAGAGGGTGTGATGAACGATTACATTTAATTAAAAGTTGAAGACATCAGAGACCTTTACGCTTCTTTCTTTCTTTTTTCTTTTCATGGTTGTGATATATTTGGCTACACAAAGTCTGTATTATTAAACCTTTGTACTCTTATCTTTATACTTCTGTAAAAGTAATCTGCATCTAGCCCTAGAGACAAATACCACATAGTCATGTATATGAAAATAAAACTTGATGTTCTTTTTGGCAATGACTGATGTCCTTCCTGCCCTTGAGAATAAAGAATAACAAATGCAGTCTTGTGTGCAACTGAAACAGCAACATTTTGGACATTCATTTTACTGTGCTGTAGAGTAACATCAGAAGTTAAAATTACCTAAAACATTCTGTACTAACAATGTACTCTCAACTCCTGAAATCTCTCAGACATCATTTTGATTTATAACCTGCCACTTTACCTCTCCCTCCTATTTCTTTGTCTTCCATTGGATCCTTTCTGCAGATTCAACAAAGGCAGTGTTTCTAAAGTTAATTCTACTTAACAGATTGTTATCCACATAATCCTGTTTTTAAAGCAAGCACCATAGCAGTGTATATATAATTATCAAAGTCATCTAATAACTTACAACTAGAACATACTTTAGCAGTGCCTTTTGGTTCATTGGCCAGCAGTGCCAAGTCCATGAATTGCTAACAATTTTCTCAGGTTCAAATTCACGGCTGAAAGCCTGCACTTCCAATTCAGTGTAACCCGACATCACAGCCTGTCAGCCTCTCAAGCGACTGGAAAATGCAGCTTAGGTGTAAGAAGTATGATATTATTTTCTTTCACTTAATCTTTCTGTATCCATCCAATTTTTGAAAAAGAAGAAAATTAAGAACAGTCAAGTTTCTGTTCTTAATTTTCAGAAAATGTGTTGCTTGCTTTTTATTAAGTAAGTACTCATTTCCTGCAGTCACAGGAAGTTTGACGTGTTGATTCCGGAAAAAGCCTTTGTCTAAAGGTAAATATTTAATAATTACTTTGTCAGTAAATTTAAGTAAATTTCTCAGAAAGTCACTGTTGAATCATGAGAGCATGTAAAAAGGTCACTATTTCCTAATGGAAGAATAACCTCATTAGATCTCAGTTCTAAAAGAGATGTTTTTGATTACTATGGGACTAAAGGTTCACTTGAATGTCAACTCTGTCTGGGTGCTGGTGTCTACTGACCATGATTATTGTGGAAAATGCTAAATAAAGAAGAGTCTTGAGCCATCATTATATGTTAAATTCCAATATGGTTGTCCTTTATTTGTACCTATAGGTGGAACCCACATGTGCATTCTTCAGATCATAATGGTAGATTAAAAAAATCAGAAAACAGAAAAGCTTCTTTTATCAGCTAGGTCCATTTATATAACATATTTCGATATGTTAATTTAACTGCATGGATAAAAAATGTTTATCCAGGTTTGCTGAAAGGGTAGTGTGGGACTTGTTACTGTTCACTCCAAGCTGCCACATCCGTCCCATTATAGAGGTGAAAGAGCAGCAAGGATCCAAGCTCCAAATAAAGCTGATTCCATACTAGGCCACGACTTTTGATATCAAACCACTGTTCTTTAAAAATTACCACAATTATATTTCTAGATAGTAACAGGACTTGATGATAACAGCAATTGGTGATTTTTATTATGGTTGTCTTTATGTCAAGAAGACTGAACTATATTTAATGAAATCTCTTTTTGAACTAAGCCTTGGGATTAATCTGGTAACTTTTATGAGTTTTATTAGTTAGTTAATACTGATTAGGTGTTCTGATAGAACAAAAGAGAAGAATTGTAAGGGAAAAGAGATAAAAAGTGTTTGAAACTGCCCTGACGTTAAACTAAGGCATCCTGACTTTATTTGTACCAGCAACTTTTAGATTAGAAAATGATATTATATAATACATTTAATCTTTTCCTTTGTTCTGTGATAATAGTTTATATATAAGAAGTAATTTCTTATACCTAGGAAAATCTTATTTCTTATACCTAGGACTTTCAATATGTTTAACTAGTTTTGGACTTTACGCAATACTAAATTCAGAGGTGTGTTTCTGGAGTGTCCCATTTATCTAAAGGTGATTGGTAAAAATTAAAATATGTTATGTAAATTAACCTAACCAATAAAGGAAGCTTTCTGTTAGTTTTTTTAGCCTATAGGTGCAAATAAAGGTTGGCCATGTTAGAATTTCATATGTAATGATGGCTCAAGACTCATCTTTATTTAGTATTTTAGCAACAATGGTCAATTTCCTCCCCACTGCCTGATAACTGAAAAGCCAATTCTACAAAATGAAAAAAGCAGTAAAGGCAACTTTGTCCTAAATTTAATCCTGTTTTGGAACTAACATTAAGCATGGAAGATTCTCCTTCTGAAGACAAATGCTCTACTATTATGATTTTGTAAGACTATTACGTTTATTTGCTGCTGTTATAAATTTTGTGTGAGTTTCTTAGTCAGTTCTCTGATGGTTTTTAATCAAATGGAGTCTGGATTTATTAATGTTACACTTTTGTATTATGTCACCATATTGTTGCCTTGATATTGATATGTGAAAACTGTTGCTGAGGAAGCAATTCCACATTTAGTGATGTCATCTATGCAATCATATTTAAATTGTGTGTATCTAACTGCCCAAAACTGTGTGTAAAAACCTTTCTCAGACATTTACTTTGCTTGTATAGAAATTCTGGTTAAGACTCTTTTGCTCCTATGTTAGACTTTGTATTACTGCCAAGTGTTTTAGTTGTGATGATTAGTTTTCTGATCTCCAGGTCCATTCTTATTTTGCAATCACGGTGTGCCTTATTGCAGTGCTTGACAGTTTTTCTACTATACATGCTATACGCCCAGCCCTTTGATGGATCTTCACATCCTCTTTTTGTACTAATGATTATCTGACTATATGGCCATACCACAGTTTGTGAGGCTCAAGGACTGTGTTTCTGATACGGATGTGAGTAACACTGGTGCGTCACTTGCAGAAATTCTTTGATGATTCTGCACTTAATGGGGTATATTGATAAGAGGGATGAGAAAGAGTATAGGAGTCAGGTGGAGAACTTTGTTTCTTGGTGCAAAGAGAATTGTCTTCATCTTATCATCAGCAAAACCAAAGAACTGGGGCCTCATGCATAACGCTGTGAGTAAAATTCACACTGAAACATGGCGTACGGACAAAAGCGGAAATGTGCGTACACACATAAAAATCCAGATGCATAAATCTGTGCGTATGCCAACTTCCACATTCTTCCGCTCCATAAATCCCAGTCAGCGTCAAAAGTCACCCACGTGTACGTGCCTGCTGCCACTCCCCAACTCCTCCCAGGATTACACCTCTTCGAATATGCAAATCAATATAAATAGCCCTTAAGTTTAACATTCTGTGAAAAGACAATGGCAAAAGCATGGGGGAAAATAGAAGAATTTCAGTGAATACCAAGTGGAGGCAAGGACAAACTTACTATTTGTTGGTTTAAACAGTGGTATAAACAACAAAAGGAAGCTGATAGAGTGACAGAATGGCGGCACAGTGCCCAAAATAAAAAAGTTGTCAGATATTAAAGTTGCCGTGAAAAGGCGAGTCGTAGCCTATCTAAGTGTCATTTGAAAGCTTATTAGGGTACAGAGGGACACAGTGGGGAAAAAAAGCTTGAAATGCCAACTATAATCTCGAAATTTCCACTTTAATCACGTAGTTTATTTTATCATTAAAGTAGAACATCATAAACTTCATCTTAAAATCATTTTATTTACTAGTTTCTTAAATATCATTGTAAGTAATGTAGCACCTTAAATGCTTTGTATTTTATGTGTTTTTCTATGTGTGTGAATCACTACGTGCTTCTTAAATGGGCTTTCTCTTCCTCCGACAGGACACAGAATCCATTACATTCATGATATTACAACTCTCTTAATAATTTAGATGTACACTTGATATCATTTTTATGATGATAGGAATTAAAGCATGTATTAAACATGGGAACACTGTGGCGCAGTGATAGTGACAAGCTGGCGCCCGTCCAGAGATTGTTCCTGCCTCCTGCAAGATTCTTGCTGCACTGTGCGTGACCTTTAATGAAATAATTTATTGCAGCAGTACTGTCTCTCTTAAACGTACTAGCCCCAATTCCTATCATTCCTTTTCTTTCTCCAAGTAACCAATCGCCACACAATCAGCTCTTTAATAAATGTCAAGCCATCTGTAAACTTAGAATGAACGATTTTTCAAAACTCTTAAGGAACATTGAAATATCTTCGTAGTACATGTTTAATTATTCTATCCATCTATCCATCCAGGGTCGCGCCAGTCTCAGCATGAATATAGCGCGAAGCAGGAACAAAACCCTGAATGGACGTCAGCTTGTCGCTAGCGCTGTGTCCTCACATGTTTAATTATTAACATTTTCGTTTAATTGTTAACTTCTTCTTCTTTCTGCTGCTACCGTTAGGGGTTGCCACAGCGGATCATCTATCTGCATATGGGTTTGGCTAAATTTTACACCGGATGCTCTTCCTGATGTAACCCTCCCCATTTATCCGGGCTTGGGACCGTCACGAACAAACACACTGGTTTGTGCATCCTCTGTGGTTCATCTTTAATTATTAAAAATATAGATTATTTAAATGATGTTAACATTTTATCTGTATAATGTAATAAACATATTTTGTTGCATTTCGTCTTAAAAATTATATCATCATCATATGTAAATACATGCTTTATAAAGTGGCTCAGGTTGTGCAATATTCTAAACCTGGTCACTATTCAAGGAGTGGATGTTAAGATGGTGCACTGCTACAAGTATTTGGAAGTTCATATCAGTAACAAGCTGGAATGAATTTTTACTAAATTATATAATAAAGGGCAGAGAAGGTTATTTGTTCTTAGAAGACTGTACATTTTTAATTTGAGTAGTGATATCCTTCACATCTTCTACAACTAGTTGATGGCCAGTGTGATCTTCTTTGTTGTGGTGTGCTGGGCTGGTAACATTATTTCAAGAGAGGCCCACCAAATCAGCAAGCTGATTCAAATGACATCCTCAGTTATGGGACATACTTTCAACCCCCTGGAGATCATAGCAAAGCAGAGAATTAAAATAAAACCGAGTGCCTTTATGAGCAATACTGCACATCTTCTCTCTGACACTCTAATACTGAGTACTTTCAGTCAACAAATTATTCAGCAGAAGTGTGTCAAGAAATTCTTCTGGGTGTCCTTTATACCAATAGCAATACATCTTGCCTCATGCTAACTGTGACGGCTCTTTTTTTCTTTGGCCAAGACCAAATGATTTTTTTTCTTAAGAGTAATTCTAATGTGTGTTTGTGTGTGTGTCCATTGGGGGTTGTTTTTATAACAACATCTATCTATCTATCTATCTATCTATCTATCTATCTATCTATCTATCTATCTATCTATCTATCTATCTATTATCAAACCTGCTCATTGCAGCCAGGATAGGACAACCCTGAATTAGACTAAGAATATTTGACTATAGATGGAATTATGGTCCTACATATACAGGAACTGATATTTAATTAAAATAAAGCTGCAGTGCCTTAAAGAAGTGTTCCAATCTCATCCATTTTCTACAATTAAATTTTCATTGCCTGGTAGTTTGATGCACCACACTGAGAATTTTTGTGATTTGCATATTCTAACACACAGAGCCTCTCCCAGAATGAAATAATACTCAAATGCTAAATACTATATTTCAATATTTGCATTACATTTTTATGGCTACAGACATACACACTTGGACGCACATGCATGATTTCTTGCTTGTGTATGACATCAGTAATAGCAATACAAAAACTGGTAACAAAAAATGCATCTACTGTATTACTCAATTACTTTTAAGTAACAAGGCATTAACAAAGGCTTCTTCTACTGTAGCTAACACTTACAAAGCATCAGTAAACTCTTTATTCATCTATGCAATGTGACCTACAGTACTAAAATAACATCACTTTGGAATGGTCAGAGGCTTAAGTGAAACATATTTCTCTTGACATGGAATACTTAATTATAAAACTTGCAAATCATTCATATTAAAAAGTAATTTTACCAGCATATCAAAGGGTCTTCTCATGTCACATGTCACAGAGATAAATAACCTATCTAATAAGTGTAAGGAAGACCAAAAAAAAGCCTTTGGTAAGGTGTTGTTACATAAGGGTAAATGAGTAATAGATGCAGTTTTGCAGCACATAAAGTGTTATTGTATAGCAAAAAGTTAAAGCATGGTGGTTTCTCAAAATAAACAGATGAAAACCTGGATTCTTCTTTTGTAGTATTAAGGTCCCAGAAGGACTGGTATACCTTTAGTCTTGTGAGTAACACTACAATTATGAAGAACCATTAATATTTTCTCAAACCCAATGGACAGATGTTCACAGTTGTTTTTAACTTTCTATCATTTCTAAACTTTGTTTTTAAATTGTTCACGCTTTACACAACTTGAACATTGCTTTTGTGGCTTGTTGCATTTTCATTTTTCAACTCATGTCAAGTTTATTGTCATGTATACTTAGTTCAATGAAATTAATATTATATTTTATTATATTCTCCTTAGAAAAGTTGACAAAATGTATACAGTAGTTAACATGCAACATATCTACACAATTTTATTTAATATATACAGTATACATTCACAGGTTATTATATAGTTGTAATCAGTTTGTAATGTTACAGTTTTTGTTTTTATGATTGATTGTTCACTAATTTTACAACCTGAGTGTAGAAACTGTCCATCTCTGGTGCAAGTAGCAGTGGTCCTGTGCCATTTGCCAAAACAGATGTGTGAGAAACAAGGCTGTGCAGAATTGCTGAAGTCTCTAATTACACTGTTTGTCTTTCTAAGACAGCAAGTGTTGTATATGTCCTGAAAAAAAGTCAGCTTGCTGCAAGTAATATTCTTTGCCACCAACTTTACTTCCCAGTACCGTAATTTACTGTCTTGAGCCAAGCAAGCACCATACTGGAATGTGATGCACCCAGTGAGGATGGACTGTACTGGGCACCTGTATGCATCAGTCTTCTCTATCATTAGTTCAAGGGTGCATGGAAAATGTGTTCTCCAGAATTTTTCACCGCCTGTGTCTCTTTTGAGAACAACTGTGATGATCTTTTTTAATCTCTGTAACATTATTAATAATTAACATGAAAGTGTTAATCTTTAAATTTCTGTTCTTAAAAATGAGTTTTCTTCAGTGTTTACTTTTCTGTGTTCTAGGTAATGTCACTGTTGGAAATGAATGTCCCTGCATCCTACAAGATGTGGTAGACATTGTGCACATTTTCATTGTATAATGTGCATCTTTCAAGCAGTCATGCCATTTTCTTATTACTTAATTTTGCCCTAGCGCTGTAGGAGAAGATTGCTGTTGATGCTTTTTCTTGTATAGAATAATTGATATTCTGTGGTAATTCAATCAGGCTGTGTAATTATATGCTTGCAACTTTTTCATAAATTTCATGCCAAGTAAATGAAAGAGGTGCAAAAGGTTAGCAGAGAGTTATATGAAGACAATATTTGAATAAAGTTGCATATTAATATAAAATAGACATCAAAATGAAAATGTTAATAACAAAATCCAATTTTAGTTTAAAACTGGCTTATGGAAAATTCACAAAATAATATAAAACACAGGTTACTAACCTCAATTGAGTGATGAATCTTTGATGCCCACCGTGAGAACATTAAAAGTTAGCGCCTGTGAGTATTTGACTATGATCCAGAAAAATGTGTAATGACATGCAACAAATAAATTCAGACTGTTTGAGAATGACTGCCAAGATATACTGAAAGATAGTCTAATTAAGTATAACAAGAAATAAAAGACCAAGTTTTAACTCAGGAACTTATTTTGTTGCAGTGAAATCAGGTAAGCGCATAAAAAACTATTGCAGCTCTCATATAGCTTTCGAAAGGAATGAATTAACTGTCAAAAAATTTCAAGTAATATTTTAAAAACTGATTAGTCACTGACAAATTCTGAAACACAGTGAGAACTGTGCTTGCCAAGCATTTGCCTTCAAATCTCTGGTTCAGTAAAGAACATTTTGTCCTAAGGCAGGCAGAGTGGCTAAGAAATTAGACTGTAAGGTGGTTTCTGGTTCAGTCACCACCTCTGACTTCTTGTCTGACACTTAATGTAACATGCGTATGTTCCCACTAAAAACAAATTATAAACATTTGTACAGTAGATCTGTACTTTTGAAATGCCCTTAGGTGGTGTTTGCTGTTGATATAAAATATAAAATAACAGTGGGTGGGTCATAAAAAGAGATTCTGTATTGTTTTAAAAAATGTAACATCTCTGGTTGATCATTTATTTTGGTCTAATGTTGGCACACCCAAAGCAATGTATGGATTGATTTTTTAAAAAATTATAATAAGAAAAAGCAGGTTCATATGAAATTCATTACATTATAAAATCAATAGTATTCAGTACTGATTATAACTTAGTCACTGCTGAACTAAAGAAATCACTGACAATATGTACCTTTTATTTGTTTTCTACACTCTCTAAATCTTTATTTTTAAACTACTACCTCATGCTTCATACCCACTTTCCTACATTCAATGCAAATCTTCCATTACAACACATTGTCCTATGTCCGAGTTATTTATTTCTTCTCCCTGACAGTCTCTCTTCACTATGCTAATCAGCAGCATTTGTAGCATTTATACATTACATTATAATGCAGTATTGTATTATTTAGCCATTTGCAATCATCATCTGAAAATCAAAAGAAAACCTTGTAGCATTTGTGAAAAGAATGTATTCACTCATTTTTACATAAATTAAATTCTTGTTGGCACAATTCAGATTTTTTAAAGCTGAAGTCATGCAAACTATGTCAGTGAAAAAGGCATGACTAATACACAACTGTAATGTAGTTATGTGTACACTTTTATCCAAAAATCCCCTGAGTTTTCCAGCAAAATATCCAAAGAGGTCCCCTACCCTGTCTCTTTTCTATAATAAATCTAAGCTTCCTCAAAGCTCAACTCTCCTTGCAATCTCCTCCAGTCTGAAAGATATAATAAGTCACAAAATTTCAGTTCCCTGCACGTATAGAGAACATAACCACAGGTAATATTAGAATTTTAGGACTTTTGAGGCCATTTAGGAGTACAAAAAAATAATTTACTATCATTTTTAAGAAACCATCTCAAAAGACATTACCTGAAGACTGTACGTGCATAAGAGGCACCTGCTCGACTCAAGATCATAAAACTTTGCAGAGGGTGATGAAGACAGCACCGAAACACTACTGACACCAATCTGCCCTTTGCACAGGGAATGCAGGATATAACTCACACTGTCTTAGAAAGGCAGTCTTACTAAACACCTCTGCCATCATTTACAGTTACTTTTATCAACAGTGTTTCTGCTTTACATGGCAGTGAGACATAAGTCCATCAGATGTTCTGCAAAATAGCTACTGTCAATAATTTAACTTTTTACTAAAATGTTTATAGCATCTTTCAACTGTGTCTTCATAAGCATTTTTTCCAGTTTTCTCTTATATGCACAATGTAATAACTTAATCCATTCATTCTTATAATATATGAATTTGTCTTTGTACTGGATACTGCAAAGACTGCAATCAGAACAGTTTTCTCTTTTAAAGATGGCCACATTAATTGAAAACAAAAAAAGAACGAGAAGAGATAAATGTTAGGAAAGCATCGTTAACAAGACATTTTCACTCACCACTGATGAGGACCGCACTAACTATAAAAAAGACATCATGGAAGTGTGATGTGCTTCTTTCATGTCATGTAAATGAAGCCAACAATATGATGCTCCTGTTTTAAAGAATCGCAGAATCCTGGGGTGGAAAGAACAGGTTTGTATAAAGATTTTTTTTTTCAGCTGTTTACTGGCCACATGGTGCCTAGCAAGCACTTGGCCTGAAGTAGTTAGAGCTGCTACTGTGCTTGCAGTGTGCATTTTGAGTCGTGTACCATGTGTACTCTACATATTCTGTCCTTGTTATTAGGCCTTGTCTATTTGTATTGCAAAGCCATTCATTTCTGAAGTTAAAGTGTTGGTGTTTCATCAGTTTAGATCGTTATATTTTTTTAATCAGAGGGTGATTGTGAGGCTCTCTTTTTACTTTGATGACAAGGACAGAGGATAGCAACAATGATCTGATGTCCGTCGAGACAGACCAGAAACCAACATCCCCTTGTTAGAATGACTTTGTTGAGACATAGAGGGTGCATGAACATGCACGTGTTGCACTAGACAAGAGCAAAAGTGTAAAAGATATTGTTAGCTAGGTGAGTTAATCTTTACATTATAGATGCCCACACATGTAATATATAGTAAAATCTTGGTATGGCCCAATCAGAATTTTTATGACAAAAAAAGCCACTGGCTTATGTCAGTCATCCCTTCTACCAAACATTACACAACCAGCAGATTCAGAGAAAGTTTCTATTAATAGGTTGTAAGATTATTGACAAACAAATAATGTATGTGTTCTTACATGCAAGGCTATTGAACAGCTAGTCAGAAAAAGCATACTGTATGTGTTCTTGTTTATGTAACTATATATATTATAGATAATTACTTGCTGGGAATGAGAGGAGAGGATTGATTGTAAGGTACAGATACACATTTTTGCACTTTAATGACAGAAGTAAGAATTAAAAGGGGACAGAAGGGAGGGATGTGGGTTATTAGGACTGAGGAGACTAAAGGTCAAAGACCGTGGTGACAAGTGAAGATACTTGTCTAGGTAACTCATAGTAGCTGAATTACACAATTCGGTAGGGCTTGATAGTGCTCTGTTTATATTGAACTTAAAAGAACAATAGACTTTGAGAAGCCATAACAGCTGTGAGCCCTCCTGTTGTTATTTACAGTGGTTGCTACAATATACATAATTAATATGTTTTTGTTTCATTCTATATATGCATATTTGTTTTACTTGAGTGTGTCATACAAGTAATGATGTCATTGTATAATGTACACATGACAATAAACTTGAACATGAAATTACTTTTTTAATTTTAAAATATGTAGAGATAAGTAAGTGACTTCTTGGCCCTCATTTAACATTGGTGTTTAAGATCATCACCATAAAACTTAATAGACAGCAGATTTCAGGTAATTATTATTTAAAATAAATAAAAAAATAAATGGTGCTGCAGTTGGTCATTGATTATCTGTAGCTACACCAAAAACATAAAAGTTAAAGAGAATATAACAAAAACAAAGCTGGGATTATACAATCTTATAAGAAAATAAATCAAACCAATTTTCAGTGTCTAAAAGAGAGTAATTTAGTAAAGCTCTTTTAAGATACATTGGCCTATATAAATTTATTAACTCTGTATTTCAAGATATTGGGAACAAAAATGCAGTAAATATTTTATTTACTTTCAAATTGACTTTTTAATTTAAATTAGTGTGTTATAAGTGCCTCCTGATGTTATGAATAAAGTTTATTTGTTGCTACACTGACTTCTGGTGTTTCTTAATTTATTATTATTATTATTATTATTATTTTACAATGTCAACATTTTTAATGTTGTTTTGTTTATATTTTTGCTGTAATTTGGTTTTGATTTTACAACCACAGGTGCCGCAATTTTGTGTCTTTTGGCATCACCAGCAATGTAGCTACCATGTGGATTCTGGATGCACGGAGTGTGTAGGAAAACATGGTGGCGCATATTCCTCTGTGTCCAGGTTTCTGGACACTGATTGAAAAACCTTTGCATCTTTTTCTTTTTGTAAAAGACTTTTTTGGGTATCTGAACTCCATGTATTTTTTTCACTTTTCATTTCCTAAGTTTTTGTTTTTGACCTTGGCTTGTTTGACTTAAACTTCAACTCATTTCCTTGTCATACTATTTTGTGTTCTGCTGTCCTTCCTGACATAATCCAGTAGCTATTTTAAACACAATTTGTAATAAAATTAAACATAACATAGCACTGCTATGCCAGCATCTTGTGAAAACAGATTAGATGACTTTGGTTTCTTTCTGTCATATATTAGAGTAGGTTTCACAGGTGCTGTCCTAAGTTTGTGTTTTTTGTTAAGGTAACTCTAAACCAAAATTGATACATAGCCTGTAACAATGCTTGATGCAATGTCCTACATTTAGTGTTTGTTTAAGTAGTAATCTACGTACAGCTGTGAATTTGTAATGTAGAAGTGAAGGAAGAATGAAGTGTTTTAACTGAATACCTTTTGTCTATTTTTAATGAACTATAAAACATCATCATCATTTTCATTCTTCTTTTCCTAGTAAGGGCTGTAGAAGCAGCACATTCAGGTTGGTCATCCCGGGCTTCCAATTAACAGCTATTTTCTTCCTGGACAATCAAAAAATATAATTCCTCCAGTATATTCCTCCTTGGTTTTTTCTCAGGAGGCTTCTACACCACCTGTGGGAGACTCTCAGATGCATCCTAAGTACATGATCAAACCACCAGATATGCAGTGGTTCCGCAATGACTATACTAAGTTTTTCTCCCTCACCTTGTCGTGGAGAATGAGCAGTCCAATTAGACTGAGTAGGGGTGATGCAATTCTTTTTGGGTGATAGGCAAGATTGGTAGTAGAATACAAAATGCACATTAATTTCACACAATCTTTTTTTGAACCTACTACCTTGTGGTTTTCAGCCTGAATCCTTAAATGCTAGGTGATAATACATTATAAGTAAACAAACACTCTTATATTCCATTAGTTTTAATTTTGTCACGTTTCAAGTCGACTTCAACCTGCATTGTGCCCCAAGTAATTCTGTATGTCTGCTAAGGAAACCTTTTTATAAAAGAGAACGATTATCCATTAATATAATTAAAATTAATACCACAATCTAATCATGATCTTTTAACACAATCTGCTATAGAATAAGTGTTAAATGTGCTTACTTATTTGATCATACTTTACTACCTAATCAATATTTGTTATGCTGTGCCTGATGATACAATCTTCACAATTGGTATATGACAAATTAAATTTAATTGAAATTACTTATTTACTTCTCTTCACTGAAAGAAGCATAACTAGCTAATTCTTCATGGCTTGAATATTTTTAAAATGATAATGTATAAGAAAAAGATATCACATTATAAGGTATAATAATAAGTAGTTTTTATTTTTTATCATGAGCTAACTAACTCCTTGAAGGATCACTTTTGAATTGGATTATTTGGTTTTTAATGCCCATGCAAAATGAATGTGGATTATAGAATAATGTTTTATGTAAAATCTGAAGATAAATAAATGCTCTAGTTACAAAAGTACAGAAAAGCAAGCATTATTTGCAATCTTTTAGAGGGCTTTTAGGGCTTATTTAGTAAAAAAAAATCCTGCTCATGTCTTATCAATCAGTAATAGCTGTAAGTACTAATTGCATGGAAATCAACTAGAAACAGATGGCCTGCAGAAGTAAACATCTGCTACAATGAGGGGAAGACCTTTGTACTGCAGCTGTTTCAAGTTGAATCAAGTGTTACATTTCCACAATCTCAAACATTAGTAAACATTTCCAAACAAATTACCTTCTAGCTGAATAAAAAGAAACATGTTTTTGACAGCAATGGTAAGACATTTATTCTTCTGTCCAATTATGTCATCAACATTCCTCTGACCAGAACATTGCATTTTAATTACCTCATATCCATGCTGATTTTATTTCATTTTCTCACAAAATACTGCACATACAATAACATTTTACTGTAATTCTATGACTAACTTGAGTGTTTTTAAAAACAAGTTTACAATGTAAGATTTGTTTTTCAGAAGTATGAAATTGGACAGACTTTGAAGTAAGGGTACTACTATTCTTCACAGTCAAGGAGGGAATTATTTTATAACATGAGCAAACTGCATAAATAAAGCAAACATGTATTTATCTCAAAAGTTACATTAAAAAATGTGGAACTTAATTACTGCTGCTCATTTTGAAAATTTTCTTTGCTTGTGAGGAGTGACTCACATTCTTGCACCCTTATTTAGCGCTATTATTTATTAATAGTACCACTATGGATAGTTAATAAATGGTCCACATAAGTGTGAACAAATCGATCCATCTAAACTCCATGGACAGTTAAAAGTTCCAGAATCTTCCTGCACTTGTTCTATGGAATCTTAGAAAGAAGTACAGCCAGTTAGTTCAAGCAGGGTGTATATCTTTAGAAACAACCAAAGTAGTGGCTCCTTTTAGTTCTGACATTCAGCTCCTGAATATTATTCTTGATGAAAATATGATTTTCTTACAATATAATTATTTTCATAGAATATAATACTACACTATATTTGTCTATAGATAGTGACATGATGTCAGCCTGGCAAGACAGTGCCATGGAAAACAGGGGCAAAAACTGAACCTGAATATGCCTGGCAATAATGTGAATCAATCTCCACTAGAGGAAACGTTTCTCTTCAATATGTGTAAGTTTCCAGTAATGGAAGATATCTTTAAGCACGCTCAAATAATATTGCTAGAGGAAAGTAAAGTGCAAACATATGAGTTTGCACCACAAGAACACTATGCCCACTCTTGAAGCATTGGCACTGGTCCTTTAAGAATGGTCAGGCTCAGAAGTGTAGTTAAAGCTTGGAGCCAGCAGGAGCAGCCCTGTATGAGAACTCGGAGAACTTTCTTAGAGGAAGGCTACTGAGAAATTCTCTGGAGTAGCTCCAGGATGGAGCATAAAATGACCCTGTGACCAGAGTATCAAGTAGTTTGGAGTTATGAGGTTAGAGACTTTCAGAGTCTGTAAGGCAGGGAAGTAGCTTGGCCAGATATATATTGTAAATAGAGATATTAAAGGGATTAAGGTGGTGCTTATTTATTTTCTAGCTTGTGTTAAGTGACTGCACTTAAAGAAATTTACTAAATTCTTGTAATCTTCCAGGTTAAAATATATTTATTTCTAAAGTAATCACCGTTCTATCATTGCTCTTTGCTAACCTAAGCTGTTTTTGCCATATTAAGAATTAGTACCACCAGAAATAATGGCCTTGTACCAAAAAGGCTGTTTATACCGTTTTTTCATTGAACCACACTGCGACCCATCCTAGTTCAGAAATTTGAACTATTGTAACTGTCAGTGACCAGCCACGAACCCACGACACCTGGATTACAAGGCCCTCAGAAGTAGCTTTTTCAAGTTAAACACTTGGCATAGTTGGCAGCACTTGAATTATTGATGGGTGGAGTGTAGTGGAGGTGCTATGCAAAAGGTAGAGGATTAGTGACAGACAACTCAGCTGACTTCATTTGGAAGTGTTCTACTTGTAGTGTTTAGTGGCTGTCTCTGTGCGGAGGAGCAGAGATGTTCTCCTATTGCCTCACTCTGCAAAGCTGATTCTGAGCACCTTTGTAATCCAAATGACGTAGGTTTGTGGGTTACCAACGAAAAATACCACAGTGTTAATGTCTGAACTGGAATTGATTGTGGTGTGATTACACTACAAAACATACTCACTCTACATTGTCACAATTCAACTTATATGGAAGAGTTCCCAAGCATGAAAATCCCAATAATTGCTGAAAATGCCCACTAGAGAAGGGAATAACATAAAATAAACCGCTAGTCACACGAAAAGCAAAGTAGTATCTTTATAAATAAAAATATTTATTAATCATTTATTATTCTGTTTAACAAGAGACTTCGAAGAGCACAACAACAAGAAGATAATCCAAAGCAAGCACAGTTCCAATATGAATCCAAAAGAGTAATGCAAAAACATAGCACAGAGGTCAAAAATCCAGAAATTCACAAAAGCACAATAACAATCACCCCAGAAAACTCACCACTATCAAAAATGAACTAAACAGATGAAAAATGGCATTTGAATCCTAGCCAGGTGTTGTGATGTAAGATGTTGCATATAACTTGATAAATGTTTTGTATGTCTTTATTTTTAATTTAGGTGAAGCAATGTAATTTAATGTTACTTTGGTGAGATGCATTCGTGTTTGCCCCCCAGTTTACGACTTTTCTTTGTAATTTTATGACAGGATTTGGGGGATGTATCTTAAACCAGTTTGATGAGCATTTCTTTGCTAAAGTCTTTCTCTCATCCCCCACACAAAGCCAGGTTAGCTTAACATATGGTCTTGGGGCGTTGCAGGTGTTAAGATGTACTATTTCCCCCATTGGTCTGAGCTATGGCTGTCTGGATTGGCTGTAGGGGTTGGACAGAAAACCTATAAATTTGCTTGCTCAACCACATTCTCTCTCTAACCAACATATGATGAAGAAGCATCTCTCTTGCTAACCTGTGATGATGTAGAAGTATCTTTCTCTTGCTAACAACTGAAGAAGACCATCACACCATGAACTGACAAGAACAGCACAATGAAGAGCACAGATTCAGCCATATTGAGGCAGGCTTGAGGTCTGTTCTGAAGAAAGCTGAGCATTAATGATGCCTTAACTAGAGACATTTTAAGTAACTACAAGTCTGTGTGCCACCTGAGTTACACATCACCATTTTATCAGGTTGTATGGTTGCCAATATTCAAATGTACTTTGCATTTTGTTATTATTTATGAATATTATCAGTAATACATTATTTTATGTGTAACTTAACTCCTGTTTGTCTTTTTGCTACATCTAATTGCCTGAGGTTATAGATATAGAAGGGAAGGTGGGGTTAAGTTATATACAATAACTAGCAGATCTCGTGCACTTCACTGCAGTCGCTGTAGTTGGAATAATTATGTATCTACATGTGACTTATAGAGCTTCTTTATATACAACATTTTTGGTTTGTCCTCCTGGAGCCAAAATATATAAATTTTCTCTATGACTAATTCGTGAACATGTTACATAAAAAATAGAAACGGGAAAAAACGGCAACACCGCCGGGAACAACACTAAATGAGATAAAGTAAAAAAGGGCAACACCACCGGGAACGATAGTAAAAAAACCAACAGTAAATGAGATAAACTAAAAGTCTACTAAACACTAAAATACAAAAACGAACTAGTAAGTAACAGTAAACCGCAACACCGCCGGGAACACTGGCACACCGCGTCTACTAAACACTAAGAAACACTAAGTAGAAACACTAAAGGAAAAAATACTATTCAGTAAGTACTGCGTCTAGTAAACAGTAAATCAGTAAAGGAGAGAAGACAAAATACTAAGGAAAAAGAATGGCAAGACCGTGTCAGCTGCGGAGCTCAGCTTGGAGCGAAATGAAGTGAATGAAATGAGGTGAATGGGAGTGGAGATGATCACGTGACTCCCCCACCCGCCATAACTCTCAATCCCTCCACAAACACACAAACACAGTCTCTCAGATCCCAACTCTCCTTTTGTATATATAGATACCTTATAAACAGTGGTAAATCTGCGAGATTAGGTATTCTAAGATTACATGTTAATAATACAATAGGGGTAAGTAGAGCAAAATATATTACTCTACCAAGATAAAACACCAGGGGAGGATCACTGACTGGAACAAGACAATGTCAGCATTTTCCAACTCTCAGTATCACTGTACTTTTAAAATAAAACCTCCTTGGCCTTCAAAAAACTTTTTTTAAAATTGTATATGTTTGCGTTCAAAAGAAATTCATATATATGCATCAGGAGTTCATTATTAATATTTGTCTTAAAAACAAATTTTTATTATTTAAGCATAAACCTTACTAATGTAATGTAGTTTTCTATCAAACCCCTTGTAAAGGTTTGGAAAACAATTTTGTGATTTTGTATAATAACTTACATTCTATCACTGCATTCTCTAAAAAAGCTAACTCTCTAACCAACCAAATAGAAAAAGTGATATTTTAAAAGAGCGAGTTAGTTAAAATTGTATTGTTCTGTTACTCCCATTTGTATGCTTAGTGAGCTATACCAACTTGCTGTTGTTACTTCTTTTTAAATCAAGCTTGCAAATCCATTTTAGTTAATTTAAAAAAATTGTAATTTGTTAAACTACTGAAACTGTATTACTAACGTTGATTTCCTGAAAACAGAAAAACAAAACTTTATTTTTCAATATTGCTGAAATGCACATTTCCAAAGAGTAAACTGGTAGATTTACGTAAAGTGTATGGTGTTGGTTTTGTTTATAATTAATAACATAATTATTTGTATCCAGGTATGACAAATATTATTTAGAATAGGCTGTATTTTGAAGATAAATGATTCTTGTTAACTCCAGAAATATACTTTTTTAACAACTTAAAATGACTATCAGTTTTGACCATTCAATTCATAACATTTTAAAGAAATGTCTACCCACAAACAAAATACAAGATAGACTTGCTTTTAGCAGCAGTGTCCTTCTTCCATAAAAACTTTAAACCATGCAGACTCTGAAAAGACTCTGATGGGAAATACTGTAGGCAGTTATGCAGTGTTTAAATTGACCTAATTAGCCTGTTAATAACCATAGGCTGAAGGTACAGTGCAATGATAATTAACTGGAGCAGCTCATTTAGGCAATGCTTGGAGAATTTAAG
Organism: Polypterus senegalus; assembly: GCF_016835505.1. Taxonomy (NCBI): domain Eukaryota; kingdom Metazoa; phylum Chordata; class Cladistia; order Polypteriformes; family Polypteridae; genus Polypterus; species Polypterus senegalus. The sequence continues at coordinate 139,331,242 of NC_053156.1, forward strand.
CTAAATGTAGGCAGCAGATGGGCGAAAAGCCCAGGATAACGTGAAAGCAAAAGGTGAATGGCTATAGGCAGCTAACTGGAGATAAATTAAGAGGCATAAAATTGGAGCCTCCTAGATTAAGCAAGGAAACAGAAATTATAATCGGAAGATATTTTACAGTTTTTTTGCCTTTAGGGAAAAGACAATTACATCACAAGCCTTGAAAAATAACATTTATATTAGTGAGAGATTAGCCAGCTGACAAAAGGATGCCAGGAAAAAGTCACTATACCAGGGTGGAACGCTGGCAACAGGGGGAAAATAGTACATTTGCTCATGTAGCAATACCCTGTATGCCCTGTGTAGCATGCCTGAGAAGGATGTTAGCCTGAGGCACCAGTACAAGTGTGAGGAAGAGAAATGCCTGAATGGAAGCATATACCTGTATTCCTAAAATGCTAGCCATGGGGCGATACAGCACTGTGCATGGATGTCTAATTTCCCTTGTAAAGAAGTAGAAGGCATTGAGGAAACCCCTAAAGTATCAGTAGTTTTAGGTCACTAAGATGCATTTAGTCTTAAAATGTAGGGGACTGTGAAGAGTGAAAGGACAAGGGTGAAGGAACAGGACAAGCTTCTATAACTGCACATGACAACATAATTCATTCTGTGGTTTGGCCAGAAGTGACCTCAACAATTGGTTTAAATCAGCCCAGCAGCCAGAAGACCTTTGAGTTAGCAGGAAAGTGTGGTGAACAGTCACCTGAAAGGATGAAAAAATGCAAGAGTCTGCAGAGGGTGAGACACACACAACCACAGGAAATAAAGGGGCTGCTTGGTGTGGTGAGGTGTTAGGCAAATGGGCATGCCACCCCATTTAGAGGAATACTCAAACCAAAAATGATATGTTACTTACCCCATGTGGTTTGTAGTGATGGCTGAGTAAAGATTTCATGAAGAACTATGATAATTAACTTTCTGATAAAACTGGTAGTATTGCCTATGCAGGAACTGTGTTCAGCCAGGATTGAGATTTTAAACTGAAGTTCCACTTCTCCACTTAATTCATCAAGAGTAAAGTTTCAGCCATCACTACAAACCACTAGTTAAATATATAAAAATACCCTTTTTGTGTGGAGTATTTCTTTAATGGACAAGAGTTGAAGGCTTTCTTAGGCCTATTTGTTACATATGTTGTTAGCAAAGGCATCATATTTTTGTATCTTTTTCCTCATAGGTGATAATTTCTGAGTTTGGATAGTTGCCAAGAGAGCCCATTTCTATAACAGCTTATGCTGTAAATCTATATTTTTTATAAGAGATTGACATTTTTACAAGCACTTTTCATGCACCCGTAAATAAACACTTCTTTAACAGTTGCATTTACGTATACCATGAACAATTTCAAAATCATGAGTAACTAATGTGAAAAATAATCCTGAAGAGAAGGAAATGTGAAGCATTTTATACAAGTAATGAAAAACATACTACATTTTAACTAATTATGTTCCAGTAATGAAATGACTGTTGCTTTAATATATAAAGGGTTATAAACACGCATAGAGATAACAGCCAGCTAAACAGAACTCAGTGGGAATGCAGAGAGAGAAAAGAAACATTTCAATACACAATTATCACCAAGTCAAATCTTAAACTAGCATTTGGATATCTGTGGGCAAGCAGTAGTCAGTCCAATATATAATCGAATGAATCTCAGCTTTGGTTCTGAAAAATATTTTAATAAATAATGTCAAAAAGATTTAAATTAAACAAATGGCAACAATGTTTACAAATTAAAAAGTCAAGCATTAGATTGAAGAGGTGGTTCATATCAAGTGGTCAGTGCCACTGTGAGCAGGTAACCTATCTTCCATCAGATGAACTAATGTTAACAGAACCTTTTAAAACTGTATTAAAGGTTTTGAACACCAAGCAGATGCTGCACGTATAATATAAGATGATACTTATTAGGATTGGGTATCAGCACTGATGTCGCCATTCAATTCGATTCTAATTCGCAATGCCCTGATTTGATTTAATATCGACTTTTATTTTGACTGAATTAGTGTGCACATATATATTTGAAGTGGTGGCTTTTTTAGAAATGAATATAATGTGACATATTTCAGTAACACTTTGTGTGAAGGGAGTCTACATAGTGACTTCATAAATTATACATAAGCATGGAAAGACATGTAAGAAGAAATGCTTGATTAGTAATGAACAGTTAACATCAGTATTTGGAAGATGTGGAACAAAATATAATTTTTCAGTGCACTGCACTCATCCCAAATTCACCATTATTTAACTAACATACTATATGTATCACCACATCGGAGTCCACACATATTATGAGGCAGCCTCTTGTTTTAATACAATGCATTGGCATCTATTTTTTTAAAACATCTTTATCATCTTATGAATAATATTATGAAATAATCAAATATTGCTTCTTAAATAATAAATGATATTCAATAATCCAGGGTTCCCAAACTCAGTCCAGGGGACCAACTGTGGCAGCATAACAGTATGGTTTTTACATTTATAAGACATTTAGAAATACTTTTATTTTTGTTCTAAAGCTATAAATGCTTAACTATCTTTTGTTGTTTTTCTATTATTTTCCCATTTCCTGTGCAGATTGCTCCCTTCATTTAACCCACATACTAACAATTAACAACAAGCAGAGCAGACACCCAGGAAAATGAAATCAGTGTCAAACCCAATAATTAATAAATAAACAATTAAATAACCAGATCTCTGAAAAAGCGGAATGAAAATAAGGGTGAAAATACTGTTAAAAAATGCTTAGTACATGTTAATAAAAATCTATCAAACTTAGTTTTGTGATTTTTACATTGACTCCAAAGCACAGAAACTTGAAAATAATGGCTTGCTTAATTAGGCTAGGTGTCCAATAAAAAAACAGAAGTTGGTTTGAACAAAAACTTGCAGCCACAGGAGGACCCCAGGGCCGAGTTTGGGAACCACCGCAATAACTTATTTGTGTGTTATGAATCTCCATGTAGACACCCTTCAACTAAACTGCCAAATTTATTCCCCTATTGGACATTTAAAGTAATCTTGGATTAGTTGAAATTAGAGATACAGTGAGTCTTCCTATAATTGTTCAGTTTCTCACTTGTAGCAGTCACATTACTTAGTCTCGAAGATATGTTGTCACAGTTCTTAGACAAAAGGCAAGCATTTTACAATGAGGATCTAGAGCTGATGCGTATTAACGGTGGCATTGAATGAATGGAACATTAAAGAAAAAGAAGTGGCCGTCATGACTGATAATGCCATTATTATAGAGCTACTTCAAGTCAGCTGCTTTCCGAACACGTCCACCTTTTGTATCACAGGCTGCTCTGAAACTTTCAACAATTGCATGCTTGCTTTGTTGGATGAGGCTTGTTGCAAACTTTTTCTACTGTAGCAGTACAGCTAGCCATGTGCTCAAAGAGAAGCAATAGGGTCTTTCCATGTCAAATTTGTGGATTTACCAGAAAAGCCATACACTTCTGTCTCAAACAATTCTGAAAGAAATACCAGGTGTACCCATGTTATCCAGGAGACACCCTGTAAAATTATTTTGATGTAAGACCAATATTTTCCAAGATACAGTCAATTTTGTGAGGGGTGTCAAATCTGGCATGGCTTTCTTTTTTTTTATTAATTTCACAAGACTATATCTTAAGAACTAAACCATCTAGAAAGCTCAAATTGTGTATACTGGTATCTTTATAGGTATAGTACATAACAAAATCAAAATGTTTGCTCCAGATGACACCAATTCAAAAATGAAAAAAAGTGTCTTTGGCTTTGCCATGCTTAGGCTTTCAGGAAGCATACTTGTAACTGATACAGCCTGCCGAATATTTTTTCATGTTTAGATACCTACACAGGGCTTTTCAGAAGGTTATAAACAAACAAGAAACTGCATCAGGATTTGACCAGCAGACCTCTCAAAAAATCATGTTGGGTATAACTTTCAGTCCAGCTCAAAGTACTATGGTAATGTCCAGGAATTTTTAAAATTATTTTTCCTGTATCCTACATGGTCCATTCTTTCTTAAAAACAAATCTTACTTTTCTTATGTGAATCTTTCATTTTTATTTTTCCATTCTAAATGGGTTAAATTTATCATTTGTCAGTAATTTAATCATCAAGTTCTTCATCACTAACTTGGGTTTAGGATTAATGGAAACAAAATAAATCACTAAAGGCACATTAAGCACAACACATGAACAACAGCTGCTTGATTTATCATTAAATACAATACTAGTTACTATGAAATGTTAACATCTTGGTATTGCAGCAACAAGAATGTAACCCATTTCATTTCCGCTTCAAACTAAGTGCATAGTGCAGGGTATTTTTGTCCTTGAGATCAAGATGGTACTGTGTCCTGATGACCATTGTAGGTGCACTAAACAATGCAATGACACACTGTAATGGCACCCAACAAGTATCGTCTCTAGGTGGCCAATAGAAATACTGTGCAGGATAGCTTGGATGGATGAAACCAAAGGTGGGTAGAGTAGCCAAAAATTGTACTCAAGTAAGAGTAGCGTTATTTCAAAATAATATTACTCAAGTAGAAGTAAAAAGTAGTCATCCAAAAAATTACTCAAGTAAGAGTAAAAAAAGTACTTGGTGAAAAGACTACTCAAGTACTGAGTAAGTGTTTGATCACAATAAATTATTTATTTTTTAGAAATGTTGTAATAAGACAGACAAAAATATAAAATAATGTGCAAATTCTGCTATTTCCAAATAATAATATAAAAAATGTATAAAATGAGTAAATGAGTAAAAATAAATAACAAAATAAAGATGCACAAATAGCACAAACTTCCAAATCTCAGTTTTTCACAACAAAGCTTTTGAAGCCAATACCTACAGTAGGTAACATGTATGTTCGAACAGTGTAAACTACTTACAGTGACAAGATATACTGTACACCGGGGTGCAGGTAAATCGCATTGCATTCAAAAAACATTTTTTTTTAAATGTTAGTCCCTATGGCATTTGCCACATAATTGACATACAGGGTGGCCAGTCTGAGATCTCTTTTCTTCTAACACACTGGTCATCCCACACGCACGATCAAACATGCAAGCTGCTGCAAAACTCCGGGGGCCTCATGTATAACGCCGTGCGTAGAACTCGCACTATAACATGGCGTAAGCACAAAAGCCGAAATGTGCTTACGCACAGAAAAATCCAGATGCAGGAATCTGTGCGTACTCCAACTTCCACGTCCTTCCGTTACATAAATCCCGATCAGCGTGAAAACTAACGCTCGTGCACGCGCATTATGTAACGCCCCAAATCCTCCCAGAATTACGCCTATTTGAATATGCAAATCAATATAAATCGACCTTAAGCGCAGCCTTCTGTGAAAAGACAATGGGAAAAGCACGGGGAAAATATAAGAATTTCAGCGAATAACAAGTGGAGGCAAAGGAAAAACATACTATTTGTTCAAATAAACCGTGGTATAATCAACAAAATGAAGTTGATTGAGTGACATAGCGTGTTGGAGAAACTTGAAAGCTCACATTCACAAAATCGCAAGAAGTCACATATCAAAGTTGCCGTGAAAAGAAGAGTTGTAAGCCCACTGTCTGAGTGTCATATGAAAGTTTATTAGGGTACAGAGAAAAAAGGCACACGGTGGGGAAAAAGCACGAAATGTCAACTTCAATCTCGACATTTCCACTTTAATCACGTAGTTTATTTTGTCATTTAGTAGAACATTATAAACTTCATCTTAAAATCGTTTAATTAACCAGTTTCTCAAATCACATCGTAATTAAAGTAGCACGTTAAATGCTTTGTTTTGTATTTGATCTTCTACTCGTATGTGCTCTATGTGTGTGAATCACTACTTGCTTCTTAAACTGGCTCTCTTCCTCCATCTGGACACAGAGTCCATTACATTCGTGATATTACAGCTCTCTGAATAACTAAAATACTGAGATGTATACGTGATGTCATTTACATGATGATAGGAGCTAAAGCACATTATTAAACATGTGTTTCATGAGCCTCGTGCTCATGACAAGCATTTATCTTTTGTCGAAATGTGTCGCTGCGTTTTTAGCTGTGTTGTTATTTTCTCTTTCTGTTTTATATTCAATATATATTGGCGTAGCCATCACTGCAGTCCTTGCTTTTCTTTCCCCAAGTAACCGATCGCCATACAATCAGCTCTGTAATAGACGTTAAGCCATCTGTAAGCTTAGCGCCGATTCTTCAAAACGTTTAAGGAACATTGAAATATCTTCGTAGTACATGTTTAATTATTCTATCCTTCACGACACTCCCAGTGAAGAATATAGATTATTTAAATGAAGTTAAAGTTTTATGTGTATAATTTAACAAACATATTTTGCTGCATTTCACCTTAAAAATGATATCGTCATCATATGTAAATACGCGCTTTATAAAGTGGCTTAGGTTGTGCGATATTATAACTGTAGTGCAAGTTTACAGTGGGGTGATTGTACTTATAAATACAAACAGTTCTACAAGGAGCAATTGATTGAGTGCATTTAAAGTTCTTGGGATTAAACTGTTTCTGAACCGCGAGGTCCGTACAGGAAAGGCTTTAAAACGTTTTGCAGTGGCTGACACAGCGTGTCCTTAAAGCTGTATACCGATAATTCTCTTTCCGATCAGCTGCTGCTGTGATTCACACTCAGATACAGTGATATAAATACTCCGAGTCGTGCCGTGAGAGTAATATGGAAAAAGATGATCCGCTGTGGCAACTCCTAATGGGAGGAGCTGAAAGAGTAAGAAGAAGAAGAAGGTGCAGTGAGAGTAACAACGCTAAAGCAGTTATGGTATTTGGAATACTGTACTATGGCTGTTCCCTGGACCATTATATTGTTACGAATTAATTACAATCAGATGCATTACACTAATAAACAATATGCGGTTAGTTTCAGTGTATTTATAAAGCCGCGTCATGAAAATAATGAGTAATCACACAGGAACAGTAGCATTGCTTTGACGCTGGGTGCCGCCAGTCTGCAAAACCGAGCGGAGAACTTGTGTACGACAAGGCATGAGGTACCGTGGAAAAGTGCGTGGCTTTACGCCAAGTGTAGGTTTTATACATCGCTATTTGAACGTGGAAAAGTTCTTACGCAACATTTCTGTGCGTACGCACCGTTTATACATGAGGCCCCGGCTATCTAAGTGATCTAGTTAGCCTTCCAATTTATATCGACTAAAGAAAGGATTTAAAAAAAAATTGTTGCATGGGGGAGGGTATGGGCTGGATTTTTTTCTCTCACAATGTCACAATCGAAGTGCGTTTGTCTGATCTGTCAGTCTATCATTGCTATTCCAAAGGCGGAAAATGTGGAAAGGCACTTTCGAACTTTTCATAAAAACTCAGAAAACTGACTTCCTTCAGTAAAGCGATCTGAGAAAAAGAAAGGAGAGGGAACTAAAATCGCAGTTAATCGGACAGCCGTCATTTTTCACTCGGCTGAATTCAAAAGCAAAGGCAGACACACGAAGCATCATTCCGAGTGAGTCACTCGATCATTAAGCATAAGACGTCCTTCCAAGATGGAGAGATGATAAAAGAGGCCTTCGTTGAGGCAGATGGCTAGGGAGAAATTCCTGCTGAGATTTCAAGACCTCTGGCCGGAGAAAAAGGAGTTTGTCCTTGTCATTAAACATGCAGAATACAAACAACTTAATAACGATCAATGGCTGCTAGACAACATTTTTTTTCCCGATCTGACCAACATGTTGAATGAGCTTAATTTATAGCTGCAAGGAAAAGAGAAAACCATGGTCAATATGATTAGCTCAGTTAATGCTTTCAAATGAAAAATGCAACATCTGTCCTCAAAGCTGCAGCGCCTTGATTTGGGGAACATCCAAAACCTTGCGTCAGAGCTGGAGACACAATGGAAGGCGTGTGCGCAACTTGACATCATACGCTACACAGAGCAGATTGAAAATTGTCTGTCAGACTTTGACAGACGGTTTCAAAACTCAGCTTTACTTGAGCCAATCGCTACATTTAAGTGGTATCCATTTATGGGAGATTCTCCCGCATCAAAAATTGCAACACTGTTTCACCTAAAACTCCTCTACAGTGGAGGATGAGATTTTGACACTAAAAGGATGACATTCAGCTGAAGTATGGGGCTCATGGACAATTTTGGAACTTACTCACAGAGGAAAAGTACCCAAACATGAGGAAATGTGCTACCTCCTTGACTGCATTATTCAGCTCTACTTATTTATGCGAGTCAGCCTTTTCTCACATGAAGATTATTAAATCCAAATACTGTAGTGACCATAAATGTATTGAATTGTTATTGTGCCATAAGGGTTATTCAGTTATGCAAGGTACGACAACATATATTTTATGTATAAAGTATACTCAATATAGCATTTTTAATGTAGGTAGATCATTTCGACTTGATCAATTTAAAAGTAGCTCACAAGCTGAAAATAGTGTCACACCCCTGCTGTACACTGACAGTATAATACTGCATATTAACTTGCCCTCCAAATAGATAGATAGATAGATAGATAGATACTTTATTAATCCCAAGCACAGCTGATAGAAAATAACATTAGAACAAGGCAGCTTGTGCACGTACAAGAAGGCTCACTTTACCTTGACTGTCTGTGTCTATACTTGTTTGGTTAAAACGTGCTTGTTCTTCACTCAGTGAAGTGATAGTTAAGCTTCAGCAGGAGTTGACTCTCATTTTGCATGTACAGTATTCTTTCTTTCCCTGTCCGCTGTCTGTGAGGAATTTGTGCCGTTAGGACATGACAGTTTGTGTGTGGTCATGTGACTGCATGGCTTCGTCTGATTTGTGAAACGGAGCCATGTGATTATTGTTGCTATGTCTGATTGGTGAAACAGTCATGCAGTAGATCCACTGGTGGATTCTCTCTGGCAAAAATATAGCTTACTGTATCTAATGGAAAAAATTAACGATTCAAGTGTTGCCCAATGTAGCAGAGTAGCGTTTCTTCTTCACAAATGTACTCAAGTAAAAGTATGGTGCAGTAAAAGTACTCTTAGAAGTACAATTTTTTAAAAAAGTTACTCAAGTAAATGTAACGGAGTAAATGTAACTCGTTACTACCCACCTCTAGATGAAACATATCAGGAAGTCTAATTCCACTTCACTTTTATCACAAATCACACCAATCCAACATTTCCCCGACTGACTTTGAGTTTGCCATCTTGTGAAGGGATGTAACAGTTGTATTCTCGAGTACCAGGTACTCTTGGCCATGGAGAATCACATTCTCTGTTCATCAACATGAGATAGGACATTGTCATTTGATAAAAAAAATGTTTGGCATTTTAAATAACTTACTGATTGAAAACTATTGACACATGGTGCATTCAGACTATGTTTAGGAAGGGAAATAAACATGAAAGATTGAAAGAAGAAAAATAAGGTTTTGTTGGAGAAAGAAGGGACAGTGTAGAGAGAGAGAGGTCAGGAGCGTGCACTGATACAGCACATTGCCGCACCCACCACATGACAAATCAACTCAGGATCCCAGATTAGGTGCCGAGTACAACAATGCAACAGGTGACACCTCAGCACCACAATAGTTCAGATGGAATGGAACCAGTGTGAGGTTTTTTATGGTGGCTGGAGTGCCAATTCTGCCACCAATCCCCAGGTTTTTCTTTGCAGGTTGGAGGGCCTACATGCATGGCTAGATGCAGATTAACATACCCAGGACGGAGTAATTGCAGGTTAAGGGCTTTGCTCAAGGACCCAACAAAGTTGAGTTACTTTTGGCATTTACGGGATTCGAACTGGCAGTGCAAATCACTAGCCTCAGAGCTATCACTCTGCCCACAGTTTAGAATAAATGAAAAATATTTTCAAAAATTATCTGCACTTTCCCACATGCCGTTAGGGTGCACTGAAAATGAAATTCAGAATAATGTTTTGTATTTGAGATGTCTGCTGTTCAAACCCTGATACAGTTACTTTTCTGTTTATTGCTTTTTCACAAGGCCTATCTAGTTATCTGAATAAGGAAAAAAACAAAAGCATGTGTTGGTTATAAATATTTGTTTTTGGGCCCTAAAAAAGCTAAGCAGAACAACTCAAATTAATTTTTTGTCAATTTCAAGGGGCTATTTTGACCATGCAGGGTCATCTGGACCAAATGTTGTAATTTCATCACATGCTATACCAATTAATGTACCAGCATGCAAAGTCTGAGCCTGCTCAATAGTTTAGATCTTTAGCTATGGACTTGTGGAATTTGATGAAAACATGAGGCCAGATAAAATCAACACCCACCTCCCTCAGTAAACTGGCTGTGCCTTGAAAAGTATTGATCTTACATAAAAAAATCAAGAGTGTGTCTCCTGACTATTATGGGTATACTTGGTAATTCTTCTAGAATATTTTGAGTTCGACGTGCATGGGCCATTGACTGATTTGGCATGGAATAACACCACATTTATTGGACTTGCCAACACACAAGCTTGTGATTGATGTGGTCACGCGATGGAACAGCACATTGGAAATGCTAGAAAGGAACAACAACAACTCATCTCAGCAGCTCTCAATATAGGCAGTGAGGTTGCTCCCAGTGTGACTGGCATGCAGCGCACTTGTATGCAACACATCTGCCACATATGTCCACTTGTTGTCAATGTGTGTTTTTCACGTAGGAATCTGCTGCTCTGGATTTTCAGCTGTACATCTGATTTACATGTCGCATACGCTGATTTCAGTTAAAGGAGACACACCATTTTATGCAAGTTAGTAAAGTGCTTTTTCCGTAAAAATCCTTAACAGGTGCATTACCACTATCTACTGAATCGGAAAAAAAATGAAGACAAGCAAAAATCTACCTATAGTAATTAACCAGGATAGAGATTTACAAGATTTCATTTGAGATTTTAAGAATTTAGATTGAATTGTTTAAATTAAGAATAATGATTAATCAGAAAATCAATATTTTTAGCCAGGCTTAATACTTATCAAACATTATATGAATCAAATGCTGCAGACTATGTCAATGAAATAGTTAACACCAGAATGCAGTACTGCCAATGCAGATAACACATAAACGCATAATCTAAGAAATATAAAAACCTCTAGCAGGTGTGGGACATGCACACACGCAGCACAGTAGAGCACAGAGGAACAAAACAAAAATAACAACTCACCCGCATTGAGTTTCTTATGGAAAGATGAGTAAATGTGTCTTTTTTTTTAGCTAAACCTTCTCATTAAAATGTTTTTCCATAACTTGCAACCACTTGTTAACAGCATTCTGTCAGCATCAATATGGTATTCTTGACTGTAATTAAAATTACCAGGGGCTTGATTTCAGCAATTTTTTAATATTCATGCTGTTGTTCACTCAAAGCCACGGGTCTGTGGCAATAGACTGCTAAAAGTGAAAGCACCAGTAGAGGCAAGAACTTAATGACAGTCAAGTTTTGTTTTTTACTAGCTCCTTTCATAAATAAGGGTTTCCCCAGGAAATTTAACAGTGAATTAGAGCAAGTGAAAAAGAAAAATAGAATCCATATTCCAGAAAACATGAAATAGTGATTTCTATGGTTAAGTCTTAGTATAATTCTTTGGAAAATATTATGGCAACGTTACATTAGGTTGATGTTAATCTGAATGAACTAACAGCAGAAGACTCTGGCAATGACATACTTAATCTACAACTAGATCAAGTATCGAGGTTATCTTGCTTTTCATGCAATGTGATTGGTTTTGAAAAATGTCCGAAATTTGCATGGACAATGAAGTATGAGATTCTCCACCCAAGCTAAAGAGCAAACATCCCACACTAAGTTTCTATAAAAACAGTAAAATATGTAATAGCATAAGATTAAACACGTAAAGGCTCTAGTATAGCACTAGTATAGTGACACAAAGGGCATTTTCTTGAGGGTAGATATCCAAGTAGCAGTCATTCTAAAATGAATTAACATAAAAGTGGGGTGGAGACCTCTGTAGTTCAAAAGGGTTTTCCAGATCAGACTTCTCCAGAAACACATATGACCAAGAAAATAAGGTACTAGGAGGAAGTCAGAATTATATTGTATTATAATTAACAAATTAAAAGTAGATTGTTTAAATAATCATGTTAATATTATAAACAATTACCTGTTATATAATTATAAATAAACTAGCCAACCCACGGCATACCATACGCCGCATAATCAGGCCGGTTTTTTAGATTTTTAAGCACAGGGAGAAAAGTAACATTTGAAAAATCGGTAATGTAATAAATCAGCAAGAAAAGCAACATTGTAACAATGCACGGAACAAACCAAAACACAATCGTCCGTGACTGAAAACTGGTGGACCATCCTCGCGCCTCCTCCTGCCAGACAGAAGGATGGGGGTGCACGGCGCGGAGGTTGGAAGGACGAGGAGAAGGACGTCTATTCAGCTCCGTCCGTCATGCTAGTCTGCTGATTTCTCATTCAGTATGCACTGCCCGCTCATGTGCCCACCTCCAACTCGTCACTTGAGTTTTCGTCTTTATACAGTCCAGATGTACGTGTGACTGACGTAGACTTTTCATTGCTCTGTGCGGATCTGGCTGCTTTTCTATATATAATCCACCAAGACACCCGACCACGGTAGTAGCAAGGTGGGAGGGGGGTGTGTACAAAGGGTTGGGACGTAAGCAGTGGGAGCGTATGAGTCGCACTTAGTGGGAATTCCACGGTTTGCAGCCCGAATGGGGTTCAACGGCTTACCAACGCCAGGTAGACACACGCTCAATGTCATGCATAATTATTTATTGGATGCTAAACACTTCTGGAAAGACGCGGTTGTCTAAAACAGGTTGGTGTGAGAATACAACAGTAAGCAAATGAAAAGATGGAACTCTGGAGAGAGCAAAATACAAGTAGCGAGGTGGGGGGGGTTGTGAACAAAGTGCAGGGGCATCTAAGAAGATGCATGTTAGTAGCGGATGCGAATTGCTGTATGTAGCGTGTAAAACAGTTTGCTATGGTGCACGCGGTCATGCGTCGTAACGAAAACTCGGTTTTTAAAGACTGCTTACTTCATTGTCTTTTAACTTCAGTTGTAAAGGAATGTTTTAAGGACCCTATGGGATACCCCTCGGTTTTGGCTGCTTTTCTATATATAATCCACCAAGATACCCGACCACGGTAAGAGGGGGGTGTGCACAAAGGGTAGGTCGTAATGAGTGGGAGCGTATGAGTCACACTTAGTGGGAATTCCACGGCTTGCAGCCCGAATGGAGTTCAACGGCCTACTCACGCCTTTCTGCGCTGGGTAGACACACTTTCAATCTCATGCATAATTATTTAATGAATGCTAAACAGTTCTGGAAAGACACGGATGTCTAAAACGGGTTGGTGTGAGAATACAATAGTAAGTAAATGAAAAGATGGATCTCTGGAGAGAGCAAAATACAACACAATAGTGAACCCACGGCATAACAAACGTCGCGTGGCTCAGACGTGCATGTGGACTCTTACCACAGATGAAAGGGACTAACTGGGTGGTTGGTGAGTTTTTCTGTCCGGGCAAATGGGCAAGCAGTGTGAATGCATAGAGAGCAAGGGTAGATGCCGGCCGGTGAAAAATGAGTGTTGGTGGGCAGGAAAACGTCTTCTGTGTTCCTGCAGGAGCATCTAAGAAAACGCATGTTTGTCGCGGATGCGAATAGCTGTATGTAGCGTGTAAAACAGTTTGCTATGGTGCATGCGGTCGTGTGTCGTAACCGAAAAGTTGGTTTTTAAAGACTGCTTACTTCAGTGTGCTTTAATCTTAGTTGTAAAGGATTTTTTTAAGGATCCCATGGGATACCCCTCGCAAACTGTTTCACGCACTGCATATGGCGATTCACCTCCGCGAGAAACATGCCTCTATGAACAGTCAACATAGCTCGGAGGTGCATGACATGCACATGACATTAACCATTAGTACATGACCTGCACTGCATGTGGCCTCCACGACAGGCGATTATAAATGACGCCATTTTTTCTGTGTCGTCGCGTCCGAGTTGGTGGGCGTGGCCCTGCGAGTCGTCGTCGTATCTAATGGGCTTGGAGTTGGTGGGCGTGGCTCCTTCCTGCATGCGCCATAGGTGTCTCACTTGTCGGCGGCTTAGTGAATCCATGCCCCTTCTGGCGTGCTTTCCACGGTTGTCTTGCCTTAGTGAATTATACTGTATATATAAATAAATAATTCTCTTTTATTTATTTATTTTAGTGTTTTTATTATGTAGTTTAAGTACATTTGCATTGTTTAATCCCAATACAAGTCAGTATTTTCTAAATCTGCCATGTGTATGTGTAACCACATCTGCAGTATGTTTAGTATCAACCATGCCTGGGAAAGTTAAGACATTAATTTTTGTGATTAATGTGGCCTGTTTAACGCGTTAAACAATACAGCAATGAGGTAAACACCTCATGCAGTGCTTTGGTCAGGGTGGCATTTTGATGAATTTTTTTTAACATTACAAAACTATAATACAATCAAGTTAAATGTGTGTACCTAATGAATTATGTACAATTCCAGTACCGTATTTATATACTAGCTTTAAAATTTTTAAGAAATTAAATTTTCATTTAAAGGATTAAAATTTTGTATTACACGGTTCACAATATTCCATATGTGAATACATGGCCCTGATGTTTATTTGATTGATTTATGCATACTGACATAGGTACAGGGGAGTGAGAGGAAAGGAGGTGGGGAAGAGGGTTTATGGCAGTTGTGGTTCAATATTAGAGAAAAGCTGCGAAGAAGAAGACTGAATCAAAGTCATATCACATACAGTAAGTGCTAATAAGTTATCTTTGAATGACACCAAATCCAAAATAAGTGTCTAGTATCTCAGTATTAAACTCCCTAGTCTGTCAGTTAGCATACAGTGCTGACTACCCTAATATAATAACAATATTCTACGAAAGAGAAGAGTAATGATTATCCCTACCAATTTTCAAGTTTGCAGTATTTTCTCTAATTTATGCAAAGAATGCAATATAAACATCCAACTAATGCATAGTGTTAGTTTTTAAGCAAGATAGCAGCTACAGAGCTCCTTTAATGTCAGCTTCTCTAGGTAGTCCCATCCTCCTCGTGTCTCTCTCAGGTCACAACCCAGGGTCACAACACTGTTATTTCCATGGCACACCAGTTGAAAAACACTTGTGAACAGTATAATCATCAAGTCGTTGATAGTGATGAATAATTGTGGATAGTATTTATGGAGTTTTAACACAAGTTTTAATGAATACCCATTTAAGAAATGCTTATTCTTTCAATTAAATTAGTCTTTAGCAGTATATTTAAAGACAAGAGTCATTTTAATTGTTTAATTTTTACTTTGACACATCTGTGTCTCATATGATATGCAAATTTGATAATTAATACATTGGCCTTGTTTTCTTATTGTCTTCTTTTCAACTTGCCTTTTAGGAAGGCATTCTAATTCAGGTTGTACATGCTCAAGTAGTTTTTTGTTAAAAGTTCAGGTTTAAGGTCTTTGATTAAGTTTAAACTATTCCATTTTTTTAATTCCTTTGTGTTGATTCTACATTAAATTTGTGGTTCAGTGTGTTTTAGCTTCATTATTTATGTATTAATTTTATAATTACATGTTTTAATGTTGGATGTGATTAATTACTTACATTTATGAAATGAATGAATCAGTTTTTTAAATCGATTCCCAGTCCTAGTAACAACACACAAAAACAGAGAGAACAGCAGAACCTTGTAGGATTATATCTGTAAATTGGTCTAAAAATGCCTAAAAATTCTCTTGAATAACCTGGTGAGTGCAGTTGGGGTTAGAGAAAGTTGTCTAACTAATTCAACCTGTCACTAACAACAGAAGATAAAAAAATAAGTTTTGAGAAGCTAGCTGATGTGAATGATGTCCTATCAAATTCTTAAATAAAATGAAGTTGTATGTTTTTATTCATTCTTGTTGATCATGGCGAGGAAGAGTAGTGAGTGATGTTTCATGTTGGTTGGATATACATGTAAGAACTTATCTGTTTATGTGTCAATTAAAAATATTACAACTCCTACTTGTTACTATTATTATATTTAAGGTTTCACACGTCTATAGCAGATAAATGTATTCTTTCCACCTATCCCATAATGCATACCTTTATTTATTAAGTTATATTGTTCAACAATTGTGCTGTGCAGACTCACAATCCATCAGCAAAAGTCAGAGGCAAAATATGACCAAAGATGGAATACCATAACGTATTCACTTACATATCCACAATTACACTGTGGACTGATTTAGAGTCACCTAGTCTGTATAACAGAATGACTTTACACAAACAAATCTTTTGAAGAAGATCCACTTAAAAAAGAAGAGAAGAACATTTATGGGGTGAGGTACAGCCCTGTAATTAAACAGGGTAACCATTTCGGACTACCGCCATCTTGTCCATCTCTCGGACAGGCACCACAAACCTTTTGACTCGTTATAAGTCACAGTCAGCCATTTGCTGAGCTGGAATAGTTGTTCTGGTCCCTTGCCAGTCCTTTTTGGCCTCACTCTCTGCTTTTGGGTACCACTTACACTGACATAGCCTTTCAATCTCTGTGGGGCAGAGGTGTACACTAACCATCAGTGTTATTTCTCTGGAAGTACCTAACAATATCTGTACATTTGGAAAGAAACAGAGAAAGAAAGTAAGATACATGAACTGTATAATTTATCAAAATCATCCTCATTAACACCATCTATAACATCTGTATATCCAATCATAATGGCTGCCAAGACATATGGAAAAAAGTTCAGTACAACTGAAAAATACAATTTATAATATGTAGCACATGACACATCTAGATCTAAACAGATGTGATGCCCCAGGCAGAATTAAGAAAAGGGTTGTCGTAAAAGGTTTGAGCAAAGAATAGGAAATAACTGTTGCAAGTATGAGGAATTATACAAATGCTACAAAGCAAATAAGAGATCAACAATTCCAACAGCAAGTGAAAGGAAAGTCAAGTTAACCTGGGTGAAATTTTATACTTATATATAGTAATAAATATGTTAAATGTATTAGAAAATGATGTAACCACAACATCTCTTTGGTTTAGATTTACCCTCAAAGCGCAGAGAATCTCAATTAATTTCAGCTCCTGTGCACCTTCGGTGTGGAGTGTATATTTTTCCCTTTGTGTTTTTCCACACTCAATTTTAAGTCATGCTTGGTGACTTTCAGCTGAGTCAGTTTGTTTGTGTGTACATGACTGTGCCTTGTGATTGTTTTCTCACCAACACTTCCACCAGAGGTGGGCTACAGCTCCCAGCAAGGTTTTTATACTGGAAAAGCAGGATATGAAAGTGGATGAACAAATGGATGTCTGCTTTAAATAAAATGTGATGAAGGCACTTCAGGGGTTAGGGTTGCTACTGCACAGCTTCAAGAATCTGAACTAAAACCCTCCATCCATTCACTGCTGTGTGTGTAGAGCTGACATGGTCTCTACACGTTCAAGGAGGTTTTCTGTGGGTATTGCAAGTTTCTTCTCATTAATTATTTGGCACCTGTAAGTTGTCCTCGTATGTGTGTGTGTGAAGATAAGCACAAATGTGCTCAGTAATACACTGGGGTAAAAATCTACTGTTGGTTCCTTGCCAGTGCTTCCTAGAAAGAAAGACTAAAAATGAATAGAAAGATGAAGGGAAACAGGACAACAAAAATCGAATGCCATGGTGGTGTCAGAATGGTGTTATTTAACCTCCTTAGCGTTACATTTATTTCTCGAAAAAACATACTTTTGCCTGAAAAAGTATGTATTTATTAAATCTCATCTTCCTACTATAAAATGTGCAAAACACTAAAAGTACAAACTCAGAAGTGTAGGAAGAATAATAATGATGCAAATAATAGTAATAATGAATAATGATAATAAAAATAATGCTAGTACCATATGTACTGTCAAAATGTGTCATTCGTGTGGTATACCTTGAACCACGGTTGAATACACAACGGGACAATAGTACCGTGATTCCTTGCAGATTTTTCTGCAATTCACATGAGCATCACTTTCGTATTCAGTAGAATTGCTTTCGATTTCACTGTCCGTTTCAGTTTCACTGCCTGAATACAGATTTACTTCATCATCACTGCTTGTGTCACTGTCAAGAGAGTGCAACACCTGGGCAGCTGAAAAACGTTATTTACAAGATGCCATTATGAAGCTAGGAGAGGCCATCTTCTACATGGAAGAAAAAAGTATCTGGCAAGAAGCAAAAATATGTTTCAGGTGCATCCAAACTTCAACCAGCAGAAAGAGCCAGTCCCAGATTTTGAGGTACGGCCAATGTGTACCCCAAGATTGGAACTCTGTGTAGACATAGATATTGTATATATTTAATTGTGGTTATCATTGTTACTGTGCCTTCTGTTATTTGAGGCATGGTGGCGCAGTAGTTAGCAATGGCACCTCACAGCTCAGGTCATTACACAATAATTAATCCAGCATACATTTCTGTGATTTCACTGAACTCCTGGCAAGACAATAGGGTTTGCTCATCAGTGTTTTAATTATCCATCCATCCATTATCCAACCCGCTATATCCTAACTACTGGGTCACGGGGGTTTGCTGGAGCCAATCCCAGCCAACACAGGGCGTCAGGCAGGAAACAAACCCCACCGCAGGGCACACACACACACACACACACACACTAGGGACAATTTAGAATCGCCAATCCACCTAACCTGCATGGCTTTGGAATGTGGGAGGAAACCGGAGCACCCACACGCAGACACGGGGAGAACATGCAACCTCCATGCAGGGAGGACCCGGGAAGCGAACCCGGGTCTCCTAACTGCGACGCAGCAGCAATACCACTGCGCCACCGTGCCACCCTGCTTTAATTATAATCAGTGAAATACTGTTATTGATCCAGTAAAGTACTCTGCACCACACTGCTTAGTAACTTATTTCAGGTATCTGTGGATCTCAGTGTAAAGAAATATTTTCTAATTTTTGTGACAAACTTAACTCAACCATTTTCTGTCAGAATCTATCATCTCATCTCTTAATTTTTGTTTCCTTAAACTGCTTTCAACAATGACAAACTCAAAGCTCCAATTAGTATCTTTACATTTCTGTTATGTCCAGTAGGAAAAAAGCATGTTAATAATAATTAGAAAAATCTAAAACATCTGCTAAAGAAAAGAAATATCAAGATCTTTATTAAATATTTTAACAATCATTTTTATTTATTGTCTGATTAGTTTTAAACAGAAAAATGCAACTTGTATCATATATGAAATATTTAATTACCTAAATCCCAAGAGTATGTAACACAGTAAATAAAAAGTAAGAGATTAACCTAGTGGGTAGATAAAGTGTGTCAATCATAAATGTATGTTCTTCCTGCTGGTTAGACTCACATGAGAGAAAGCTCAATTAAGTGAAGTTTGAACAGGATTTTCACTGGAGAATATCTAGTAATTGTAGACAGTGTCAAAGATATTTACAATCATTGAGCAGACAGAGTTTTTTCTTTTACTCACGTCCTGGTTAAAATGAAAACAAAGTTATAAATGCACGATCCTAACATATTGCTATTTTCAGTATTTCAGTGAAAATATTATTTTAGAGACAAAGACCGCATTGGTCTTATTAACTGATATTGAACTACTTTATGTTTATGACCAAATACAGTTTATTTTAACTTTATAAAAATCAGCATGTGAAATAATAATACTGTACATGAATGCTTTTAGGTTTTGCCTAATTCTGTCTTTTCAGTTCTTGAGCAATTATTGAGAAATGGCTTTGAAGTGTTTATAATCTTTGACTGACTGCATGGGTATTTCTGTTTCTGTTCTGATTTCCTCTAATGTTAGAAAAACACAAACCAGGTTAACTGTTGCACTCTGAAGTGGTGCAATGTAAGCAAAAGTTACTATTTCAATAGCCTGAGCTAGAAAAAGTGGGTTCAGAGCAAATATAATTGAATGTTTAAAGAAAAAGAAAACTGAAATATTTTGGTTCCCAGATGTCCAAAAGTATGCCGTTAATGCCTTTTGTCCAAGTGATATTCACTTTTTGTTGATTAGTTTAACTACTGCAATGACATCAACTTATTTGATTATGTGTTTTTTTTTTATTTGGCTGAATCATCTTCGATAAAAACGTGTATTCTGGAGTAGAGTCCTGAGAAGATCCATTGCTCACACTGTTGATTGTCATACTCTGCAGCTGTTTAACAGCACTTCTTGCACTGTTTGTGCCTTTTTTAGATTTTTTTTTTGCTTGTTAACAATCTCACATTATTTCTAGGGACATAAAATGGTCACAATAGAATTAATTCACTGGGGCATGGTTACACAATTTAATGAACGTAACTACATTATAAGTGTATGATGTCACTGGATCATGGTCAAGTACTTTTGGTGACAATTTTAGAGACGCTATATAAGATGGCCTGGAAGCAAGGTTACATTATTAACAGCCCTGATCTGTTTGGAGAAGCCAGATTGTGTCATTTTGACATCCTGTTACTTTATTGAATTTTAAAGTACTTTTTACTGTCCACACTAATTACATTAGAGTCACACCATAAAAATGCTTAGGTTTTTGCACTATTTGATGTTTGTTCATGTTTTTTTCTGTGTTGCTGCCAAAAACATATTTAAAAAATATATACAGTATATTATTTATTTTTACTTGTAAGTTTGGTTTGGTTATTCATGTTTACCATCTGTGATTACATAAACATTACTGGAGGAAATACTGGGGCCATTTAGCTATACAAGTTTGATGGACTAAATAGTCTCTACTCTTTTGTCTAACTTCTTATTTTTTATGTTCTAATTAATATTTGCCTGATAAATCTTCAGTAATAAAATATGCAAGATCAGTTTTCATCATTCTAATACAATGTACAGTGCATGAGTGTTTTTTAATCTTCCAATTTCTGAACTTCTATTTTTATTAACTTTCATTAACATACTTTTTGGAAACAAATATCATTACTGGAAGCAATCCTGGACTTTATGTCAATTCATCACCAAATTAATTGGAATTCTATCTACTTAATTCTATTACATCACTTAACCACACCCCACTCCTTCCCTAGCTTTCCTCTGGAAACGTCCCTCATGGTTCTCTTATGCAGCAAATCAGAGTCATAATTGAACTGCCTTTTCCTTTTCCTGGGTGAATTCTCTCAGTAATGAGAGTAGCAAAGGTCTTTGTGTGTTGCCCTGATCAAGAGTTTAAATATTTTTAAATATTTCATAAAATGTTAACTGTTGTAATAGATTAGGGTTTTCTCGCACCCTTGTACCCTCAGACTATACGTCAGACACCAGGTAAAAGTCCAATAAAGATATTTATTGTAATAATAATGTGCACAAAGCACCACCTCTCCACAATTCTCCAATAACAATAACAATAAACCAATCCTCCACTCCCAGACGCTTAGCCACCCTGCCTCCCAACTCAGCTCGTCCGTCTGGGATTTCCCATGGTCCTTTATACTCCTTGACCCGGAAGTGTTTGTCCCTCAGTCCATGTGACTTTCTCTCACTTCCGGGTCAGGTAAACTCTCTTTTCTTCATCCGGAAACCGTCATTTCTTCTGTCCATGTGAGTGGGACGTACTTCCGGAGTGTAGGGAAAATAGTCCCTGGGCCTCCCTGCAGCGACTCCTGGCGGCCCCCATGGTATCCAGTAGGGCACCTCTACGCTGCAAGGAGGGCTCCATCTGGCGGCCTGGAGGTATTGGCCGGGGTACATAGCCGGCCATATCTTACAGTACTCCCCCCCCAGTGACGAATCATGATTTGAAGTGGCCAGCCCCGCGAGGGATGTCTTCCTCAAGGAAAAGTTGTTGTTCAGGTCCTGGCGAAGTCCAGAAAACTTCCGGGAGAACCTTGGGGGAATATTAAATAAAAAAGGATTTGTATTCCATGTCCTCCCAGGACAACTTCGCCATCCATGTCCCAGTCGGCGGCATCATAGCACAGCCGCCTTCCTCCCATGTGTATCCCTCTGCGAGCCTGGAAACAGTCTGGAAAGTTACGCTCCGCCCCTTTGTTCACTGAGGAGGGTTCCACGGCCGCCCCTGAACTCTCAGCTCGCTGCTCAACTTTGTCAGGAGACCCCCTCTTTATTCTAGGAATCTCCAGGTTACTCTGGGGCTTGTCCAAAGTTTGGGTCTCTCTATTAGTGAAAGAGAGCCCTTTTACTGTCTGCACGCCCTTTGATTTATAAACAACATGGGTCGGGGTCTTTAGGATCGAATCGCTCCAAGAGACAGCACCATCCAGCTGCTCTGGCTCGATCGGTCCTTCCCCCGGCCGCTCCGTAAACGTTTCGGCCTCTCTTGTAGGGCACGCATCCACTTGGCACCCGCTATGGATTAAAAGCGGGCCCGGATCACACTGCGTCCCTATTACATTATATACGGTACCGACATTACCTGCCTGTACCGCCAAATCACATAACACGGGAGGCTCTCGGTCTAATCGCCGCAGGTACTCACGTACTTTTCTTAAAGGCGCTTCGGCCGCTGCTCCCAGATCTCCAACGATCTTCTTAATCGCCTCTAACGTCTGCAAAATACTCCGTACGGGCTCGATTAATTTTGAGTTCCCGCGTCAAAATAGTTAGTTATTTCGGCCGGAGGTTGGCTTACTTCCTGGTTTGCCATACCGTCCGGCGGGAATAATGAACACGCCGCTGTCGGCGCGTGCTCTGATGGGTTCCGCCGCGGGTTTCTGGGAATTGGAGTTCTCTGACGGGCGAGGACCGGCCGCCATCTTTGGCTGACTGCGATCTGCCTGTATTAATTTGTCGGCAGATCGACCAGCCATTTCCGGCCCTCCTTACCTTCTCGTGGGTTGAGCGGTGCCGCTCACCTCCCCTTTCCCGCCGGAAAAATCAAGTCCGTCTTTTCTTGGCGAAGCCACAAACAGCTGGACACGGGCGTCACCTTTCTGGAATCGCCGTGGTACTTCCCGTGTCCCTCGCCGGCACCCGTAATGCGGAATTCCTTTTCGTTGTCCGTCTGCCCGTACAAAAGCGCCACACTGTCTTCGGGAGATTCTCCTGCATCCCGCAGAACTTCCGGATGATCTTTTCCGAGGTATGTGCATGGTACAAAATGAGTAATTTTAAATAGATTATTTACATTACCAGCACATACCTCGTTGTAGGTTTCTTCGTCCGGAGTCCTCTCCCGATCCGTGTAGTCGCCCTGTCGCTCATTCCGAGTGTCGGCCATGACGAACATGGAACTTCCGCTGGTGCTGTCGCCCTGTTTTGTCTTCTTTTTCCCCATTACGGACTTGAAAAAAGGTGAGGTTTCTGGCGATTTTCCTGTGTGTGTCGTGACGCTGTCTTCCTGGGGTATTCTGTCCAGAAAATTTTTTAAATTCAGGTCCTCTGCCAAACTGACGGCCAGAGAATCCTGCCGAAGCTACGCCAATTGTAATAGATTAGGGTTTTCTCGCACCCTTGTACCCTCAGACTATACGTCAGAAACCAGGTAAAAGTCCAATAAAGATATTTATTGTAATAATAATGTGCACAAAGCACCACCTCTCCACAATTCTCCAATAACAATAACAATAAACCAATCCTCCACTCCCAGGCACTTAGCCACCATGCCTCCCAACTCAGCTCGTCCGTCTGGGATTTCCCATGGTCCTTTATACTCCTTGACCCGGAAGTGTTTGTCCCACAGTCCATGTGACTTTCTCTCACTTCCGGGTCAGGTAAAACTTCTCTTTTTCTTCATCCCGGAAGCACGTCATTTCTTCTGTCCATGTGAGTGGGACGTACTTCCGGAGTGTAGGGAAAATAGTCCCTGGGCCTCCCTGCAGCGACTCCTGGCGGCCCCCATGGTATCCAGTAGGGCACCTCTACGCTGCAAGGAGGGCTCCATGTGGCGGCCTGGAGGTATTGGCCGGGGTACATAGCCGGCCATATCTTACACTGTATTGTGTAAATCAATAGGATCGTTGTGTGACTGTGACACGGCAACATTTGAAATTATTTGGTGAGGGTGATTGTACACCTATAACTGAAATGCAAGTCATGAAAAGTTTAAAGTAAATAAATAGCTGAAAATTAGGCATATGATCATTGATGAAATATAACTTTATTTAAGTAAACATATTTTTTTGGTGATTTTGATATTTACAAGGAAAGTATGCAACAAGTTTATAAACATTAGGTGTGACACCTTCTTGTTGTACTACAGCAGTCAGAAAAGACAGAAGAATCCCTGTTTCTGAAGTACCTCTCTATTATATTAAAGAAAACTTTCACGATGTTTAGCCTTGACCACTCCCCTCCACACCGCTCACCCAATCATTACTCCTACTGCTTACTTCTTTCCGTACCACCCCGTGACACTCTCAGTGCTAACTTTTCAATGCAGTTGGTCATAATGGCAAGGCAGAGAAGCAAATTATCTAATCAAGAACATTGAATTTTAGTTGAACTTTTGTTAGTAGAAAAACAGCAGCAAAGACTGATAATGAATGTCGAAAAAATAAATAAAACAGCTGCATAGAATAAAAATTAAGAACAAATCATCCAATAAACGAAAAAGTGAAAAATATCTCAAACAATATGCAAACAGAAATGCAAAAAAGCAATATTTATAGAATACTAGCAGAATACCCGTGCTTCGCAGTGGAGAAGTAGTGTGTTAAAGAAGTTATGAAAAAGAAAAGGAAATATTTTAAAAATAACATAAGATGATTGTTAATGTAATTGTTTTGTCATTGATATGAGTGTTGTTGTCATATCTATCTATATTTATGTATACATATATATATAGCAAAATACCCGCGTTTGGCAGCGGAGAAGTAAAAAGAAAACATTTTAATAATAACGTAACATGATTGACAATGTAATTGTGTTGTCATTGTCATGAGTGTTGCTGGCATATATATATATATACGCACACACAGACATACACACACACATATATATATATACAGTGGTGTGAAAAACTATTTGCCCCCTTCCTGATTTCTTATTCTTTTGTATGTTTGTCACACAAAATGTTTCTGATCATCAAACACATTTAACCATTAGTCAAATATAACACAAGTAAACACAAAATACAGTTTTTAAATGATGGTTTTTATTATTTAGGGAGAAAAAAAATCCAAACCTACATGGCCCTGTGTGAAAAAGTAATTGCCCCCTGAACCTAATAACTGGTTAGGCCACCCTTAGCAGCAATAACTGCAATCAAGCGTTTGCGATAACTTGCAATGAGTCTTTTACAGCGCTCTGGAGGAATTTTGGCCCACTCATCTTTACAGAATTGTTGTAATTCAGCTTTATTTGTGGGTTTTCTAGCATGAACCGCCTTTTTAAGGTCATGCCATAGCATCTCAATTGGATTCAGGTCAGGACTTTGACTAGGCCACTCCAAAGTCTTCATTTTGTTTTTCTTCAGCCATTCAGAGGTAGATTTGCTGGTTTGTTTTGGGTCATTGTCCTGTTGCAGCTCCCAAGATCGCTTCAGCTTGAGTTGACGAACAGATGGCCGGACATTCTCCTTCAGGATTTTTGGTAGACAGTAGAATTCATGGTTCTATCTATCACAGCAAGCATTCCAGGTCCGGAAGCAGCAAAACAACCCCAGACCATCACACTACCACCACCATATTTTACTGTTGGTATGATGTTCTTTTCTGAAATGCTGTGTTCCTTTTACGCCAGATGTAACAGGACATTTGCCTTCCAATAAGTTCAACTTTTGTCTCATCAGTCCACAAGGTATTTTCCCAAAAGTCTTGGCAATCATTGAGATGTTTCTTAGCAAAATTGAGACGAGCCCTAATGTTCTTTTTGCTTAACAATGGTTTGCGTCTTGGAAATCTGCCATGCAGGCAGCCCAGTCTCTTTCTTATAGTGGAGTCGTGAACACTGACCTTAATTGAGGCAAGTGAGGCCTGCAGTTCTTTAGACGTTGTCCTGGGGTCTTTTGTGACCTCTCGGATGAGTCGTCTCTGCGCTCTTGGGGTAATTTTGGTCGGCTGGCCACTCCTGGGAAGGTTCACCACTGTTCCATGTTTTTGCCATTTGTGGATAATGGCTCTCACTGTGGTTCGCTGGAGTCCCAAAGCTTTAGAAATGGCTTTATAACCTTAACCAGACTGATAGATCTCAATTACTTCTGTTCTCATTTGTTCCTGAATTTCTTTGGATCTTGGCATGATGTCTAGCTTTTGAGGTGCTTTTGGTCTACTTCTCTGTGTCAGGCAGCTCCTATTTAAGTGATTTCTTGATTGAAACAGGTGTGGCAGTAATCAGGCCTGGGGGTGGCTACGGAAATTGAACTCAGGTGTGATACACCAAAGTTAGGTTATTTTTAACAAGGGGCAATTACTTTTTCACACAGGGCCATGTAGATTTGGATTTTTTTCTCCTAAATAATAAAACCATCATTTAAAAACTGCATTTTGTGTTTACTTGTGTTATATTTGACTAATGGTTAAATGTGTTTGATGATCAGAAACATTTTGTGTGACAAACAGGCAAAACAATAAGAAATCAGGAAGGGGGCAAATAGTTTTTCATACCACTGTATACATATATACACATATACATATCTACATATATACACAAATCTACATATATATCTACATATATATATTAGGGGTGGGACTCGATTAAAAAAATTAATCCAATTAATTAGAGGCTGTGTAAGAATTAATCTTGATTAATCGTATGTAATCGACACGTAAATTTGCCCCAAATCGCAAATGTTTTTTTAATTTAAAAGGGTTTTAGTGGGCGACAGAATCAAATAATAGACATGGACATGAATATTGTAAACTCAAGATCTTTTAATTTCTGAAAAAAAAATCTTTTAAACTGCATTTGAATTTAAAACAGAAACAAAAATATCATCCCTGGTTAAAATTGGGCAGTCTTAAAAGTAAAGTGGTAGTTTAATTACTTTAAGTACATTTTCAGAAATGGTATTGTCTTTAAATAATAACCAAAATTTCAACATAAAGTGCAGTTTTTCTTCTTAAAAAAATAAGTCAGAAACATAAAAGGTAATTTGACCAACTTAATCTTTAAACTCTGAATAACCTTAGCCAAAATTATTTTGTACATTAGGCTAAAACAGTGTGATCATTGAACATTTTGTAATTAGATGTAATTAGAATTACTAACGGTCACGGAAGTCCCCAGTAAGAGCCACAAAGTCTGCTTTCTGTAATGCATCTAATTTTGCTTGCTTTTCAGTGTGCATAAAACCATGCTTTTATCAAGGCTTCGCTCGGGTAGTCGTTTGAAATGAAATTTTACTCCGATCAGTCGTAGGAACGCGTTTTATTCCAACTCTTAACATTTTTGTAGCTGTGATGTGTGCATCAGTGTAATCGATGTACCAGGAAATCATGCATTGACAAAAGTTCCCCTTTGCTTGGAATTGAAAGTGTGATTAAATGCGTTATTTTTTGTTATGGAGTACATGCATCGAAGCTTCTCAGCTGTGCTTGTCTAAGAAAAGGAAAGATTTTAAAAATAAAGTAACATGATTCTGCGTTAACCGCATATTTTTTCATATGTCCCAAACCAAGGAGATGCGAGATTAAAATGAATCGGGAAGCGCGTACATACTCAGTACATCCCCTCTTGGGAATCGAACCTCGGAGCTAGAGGCGAAGCCTCTACAATTGCGCCACAGCATGTGGCTTGGCTATTTGAGAGTATGTATTGTAGATCGGGGTATATATATATATATTCGTAGCGGAGAAGTAGTGTGTTAAAGAAGTTATGAAAAAGAAAAGGGAACATTTTAAAAATAACGTAACATGATTGTCAATATACAGTAATTGTTTTGTGAGTGTTATTGAGTGTTGCTATCATCAAGGATTTGATTATCATTATTTGTTTCAATCAGGGTCGTATTTGTACGATGTGTTGTGTTCAAGTTACATTCCGTGTTTGTCAATCTTTGTAAAGATGACAGGTTTCATTCATCGATTAGTTCCTTACTGCATCAATAAACAGCTCGTCTTCCTCTTTATCTGAGACCTGACACACTGCATGCACATTTTTTTTTTTACACTGTTTTCCTTTAGCGGGACATTCACTTTTTCCACTGTGTGCTTTGTTTCCGCAGTAGCTGCACTTATGAATATGCTTGTATGTATCAGACGCTTCAAATTTTTTTGCTGCCTTCTCAATTGTGTAATTCGGTTTTTGTTCAGCACTCTTTGGAACTGTTGCTTTTTGTCTCTGCACTGCGTCAGTTCACATGAGCCGCTTGGTGTTCTTGCATCGAAGGTTCCCAGCTGTGCTGGTGCCATCTTGTGTGATGTCCACGGCTGTATATAATGTCAGCTAAGACCCGGCACTTAAAAGTTTCACTCGCAGTTTCGCTGAGTTTGTGCCAAACACCACCCTGACCATCTCATCTTCCTCTGCATAAGCACAGTCCTTCACCCGTGAATATTTAGCAGCAGTGTTTCTATTGGATTGCCGCTGACGGACGGCCGGCCTTATATGGGCAGGCACTAAATTACAAACACCAGCGGCAGCCTGTCTGTGAACTTAATTTAAACTTTAGGTTTACATCGTGCTTTGTTTCCGAAGTAGCAGCACTCATGAATAAGGTTGTATATGTCAGTCGCTCGCTTCTTATTGTTTCGCTGCCTTCTCAATTATATAATGCATGTTTTCTTCAGCGCTTTTTTGAGCTTTTCCTGGTTTTCTACGTACTGCGTTGACAGTCAGTTCACGTGATTACGTGGGAGGCGTGATGACATCACACGAAACTCCACCTCCCACGGCCATCCAGCTCAACTCCATTACAGTATATGGAGAAAAATAGCTTCCAGTTATGACCATTACACGTAGAATTTCAAAATGAAACCTGCCCAACTTTTGTAAGTAAGCTGTAAGGAATGAGCCTGCCAAATTTCAGCCTTCTACCTACACGGGAACTTGGAGAATTAGTGATGAGTCAGTGAGTGAGTGAATCAGTGAGTCAGTCAGTCAGTGAGGGATTTGCCTTTTATTAGTATAGATAAGTTAGAGAATAAAGTAATTCATAATACTGTTTTTCACAAGGCGTTAATGTAATTTAATTTTTAAAAAATTTTTATTACACTTTACTTTTTTTTTTTACTTCTACTTTTACCTTTTTACTTTTACTTTTTACCATGTTTTATTATTCATTGGTATTTAAAATAGACAGTTATAGTGAAATACTCAAGTAACTGAGTACTGAGTACTTATCTGTAATAACTAAGGACCAAACTGTCTTCCTCTCACACCCCACATACTCTCCTGTATACCATCTCTTTAAACAGAATCGCATTCTCTAATGGAGGAGCGCCCTGATGCCCTTCAGGCTGTTGAAACGTAGGGGGTATGCAGCACCCAGCCCCGGGGATTGGTGAGCAAAGCAAGCAATTTTTTAAGAAAATAAAAGCAAGATTTTGCAAACATTTTCATTTGAACAGCTGACATCTGTAAATCACAGTAATGATATAGCAGGTCCTACCTAAAAGAAGAAAAATATTAAGAAAATAATATTATCTACTTTTGATTTATGGCATCACCATTTGGAGATTACATATCAAGCTAATTGTTTTCACAGATTTATTTAAAGAAATGTGTATTGTGCTAACAACATATCAAGTCACAATACAGTATGTGCTAGATTATAATTTTACATTTCTGAAACATTTTTGTCTGAACATGATGCAGGATTACAGTTAGGAATACGTATCGAATCTTGACGTAATGTTGCACTTTGTTTTGAAACCTAGTTTAACTTTCAAGAGTGTGAATATTTAAGCAAATATGCTCACCTAGAGTTTTGTCAGTATTGTAAGTATCCATTACAGTTTATTACAAAATGGTTCATTCCTTACAGCTTCCTTACAAAAGTTGGGCAGGTTTTATATCGAAATTCTACGCGTAATGGTCATAACTGGAAGCAGTTTTTCTCCATTTACTGTAATGGAGATGAGCTTCAACGCCGTGGGGCGGAGTTTCGTGTGACATCATCACGCCTCCCACGTAATCACGCAGTACATAGAAAACCAGGAAGTCCTCAAAAAAGCGCTGAAGAAAACATGCATTATATAATTGAGAAGGCAGCGAAACAATAAGAAGCGAGCGAGTGACATATACAACCATATTCATGAGTTCTGCTACTTCGGAAACAAAGCACGATGTAAACCTACACTTTAAATTAAGTTCATAGACAGGCTGCCGCTGGCGTTTGTAATTTAGTGCCTGCCCATATAAGGCCGTCCGTCAGCGGCAATCCAATAGCAAACTGCCACGGGTAAATATTCACGGGTGAAGGACTGTGCTTATGGAGAGGAAGATGAGATGGTCAGGGTGGTGTTTGACACAAACTCAGCGAAACTGCGAGAGAAAGTTTTAAGTGCCAGGACTAAGATAACATTAAATACAGCCATGGACATAGCACGAGATGGCACCAGCACAGCTGGGAACCTTCGATGCATGTACACGAGCGGCTCCGTGAACTGGCGCAGTGCACAGATAAAAGCAACAGTTCCAAAAGCGCTGAACAAAAACCGAATTACACAATTGAAAAGGCAGCAAAAAATATGAAGCGTCTGATACATATAAGCATATTCATAAATCCAACTACTGTGGAAACAAAGCACACGTTGGAAAAAGTCAATGTCCGCTAAAGGAAGACAGTGTAAAAAACCCGTGCATGCAGTGTGTCAGGTCTCAGATAAAGAAGAAGGCGAGCTGTTTATTGATGCAGTAAGAAGCGAATCGATGAATGAAACCTGTCATCTTTACAGCGATTGACAAACACGGAATGTAACTTGAACACAACACATCCTACAAATACGAACCTGATTGAAAGAAATAATGATAATCAAATCCTTGATGACAGCAACACTCAGTAACACTCACAAAACAAATACTGTATATTGACAGTCATGTTACGTTATTTTTAAAATGTTCCCTTTTCTTTTCTAGCTTTTTAACACACTACTTCTCGCTGCGATCTGCGGGTATATATATATATATATATATATATATCCCGATCTACATACTCGAATAATGGATACTTTATTCGCCATCAATGATTGTTTTGGTAAAGCCATACTCAGTGTATTCATTAGATGAGCGGTAAAAAGTAAGAGCGAGGGAGGATGACTTATTGAGGCATGCAGGCTGTAGTCTTGCGTCAACTCTATCTGAATTGCGATCACATTTGAAAAAATATATCTTTTCAAGTTCTATTTAGTCCATATGTGTCAAACTCAAGGGCAGCGGGCCACATCCGGCCCGGTGTAATTATATCCGCCCCGAGATCATTTTATATACTGTATTATTGTTATTAAAGCCGGGTATATGAAGCGCTGGTAACACAATAAACTACAGATCCCATAATGCAGCGCTTCAGCTGCCTTGCCAACACTTACGCGTTAATCAAGTCTACCTTATGATGCTGCAAGTTATTGCGAAGCTAGCTCACACGATGCTGAAGAGAAAAGTTGATTCTGAAAATAGAGCCTTTAAAACCGATGGGAGGCTGAGTATATGTTTACTGAACCCGTGTGTCTCATTTGTGGAGCTAATGTGGCTGTAATTACAGAATTTAATCTAAGGCGGCACTATGAGACAAAACATCAGGGTAACCTGAATGCAATGCAGAAGATACAGAAAGCAGAATAATTAAATAAGAATCTGACACTTCAGCGGACGTTTTACCCGTGCACAATCACAAAGTGATTTCAAGTGAAGCTGCTTTTATGGGAGACACAAATGCACCAGCGCACCTTGCCCCACTTTCCCTGTTGCCAAGTAATGTTAAACCAAGTCGTCACTACGGTGTTCCCAAATCGCACTTTGCTGATAAACTGGCGCACTGAGTTTGCACGGCGCTTTGGTGACTTTGAAGAACAAAAAAAGTCCGTCTACATGCGGCTCGAACCTTGTGCATGTTTGGTAGCACATATCTGTGTGAGAAGCTCTTCTCAGTGATAAAGACTAACAAAACAGCACACAGGAGTCGCCTCACTGATGAGCACCTGCAATCCATCCTGAGAATCTCCACAACACAGAACCTCACACCAAACAGAAACGAACCTGTGGCCAAAAAAGGATGCCAGGCGTCCAGCTCTAAAATGACATATGAGCAAAGACAACTGAATGATTTGATTTGTTATTGCTGAAAGGAACACATTTTATTTATATTTCCAGGTTTTGTTATGCAGCATGTTCATATTTGAATTTGTATAATTTTGACAGGATATATTTTTATGGAGAGCAAAATCTTTTGGGATATTTAAAATCTAAGTTTATTTTTATATAAAATTACATAAGAGTAAAGAAATTTGAATGTTTGTTCTTTTAACGTTTACTTTATTTCTAACTTGTATAATTTAGACAGGATATATTTTTATGGAGAGCAAAATATTATAAGTTGTTTAAGGTTTGAGTTGATTTATTCACGAATAATATTCCTGTCTGTTTTACCATTCCTACCAAAGATATTTCTGTCGACTAAATAAAAATTCCTTCTATTTAAAATTTAAATAGAACTTGAACAAATCGATAGTTCATAAATGTGTATATCCTCCCTTGCGGTCCTTCCGGCATCCCCACTTCGGCTCCTCCCCAATAAAATGGCATGACGCCAGGAGTGGCGTCGCGATATGAACTGTTTGTTTATATTTTGACCCTTTTTTTGTACAATTTGACAATATCACGGGGCGGAAACCCCAACCCTTATTGCTACTGTCTCCTCGGTCCTTTACATATATATATATATATATGTATATGTATGTGTATATATATATATATATATATATATATATATATATATATATATAGATATGTATATATATATATTTATGTGTGTGTGTGTAAATATATATATATATATATTGTGGAAGACTACTGCCGGCTTATCCACGCAGACTTGCGTAAGAGCGGAGTTATCCGTTTTAACAAGCAGCGTATTGCACTGATCTGAAATAGCTGTGTGTGTATATATGTAGATATGTATGTATATGTATATATATGTTTATATATGTGTGTGTGTATGTATGTATATATATATGTATTTGTGTGTATATATGTGTGTGTATGTATGTATGTGTGTATGTATTTATGTGTGTGTGTATATGTATGTGTATATATGTAGATATATATATATGACAACAACACTCATCACTCACAACAGTGACAAAACAATTACATTGACAATCATGTTACGTTATTTTCAAAATGTTTCCTTTTCTTTTTCATTGCTTCTTTAACACACTACTTCTCCGCTGCGAAGCGCGGGTATTTTGCTATATATAATAAATTATAAATAATATATAATGCAACATAGCTCTTAACAAGCTGACTTTATTATTATGTAATTTTACTGCAAACTGAGGAAATGTTATTTGACTTTTTATACTTAATCTACATCTTTTCACCATGTGAATTAAGTAAAAAAAAAAAAAACATGGGTGGTTGAGGAGTTTGAAGAGACCATGGAAAGCAACTCTTGATCGGGCTCAAATGGGTTCTGGTAAAGGATTAGGTGAAGGCAAGGATTCACCCAGGCTGTTCTCAGCAAGGGTGGAGAAGTGCTGACCTGGACTGAGGATGTTGTCTAAGGGTGAAAGAAACACTTTGAGGAGCTCCTGAACCTAATGGATGTGACTTCTGTGGAGGAGGTAGAGCCAGAAGGTGATGGGGGATCAATTCCCATTTCCCTGAGGGAGGTCAGTGAGGTGGGTGAGATCCACTCAGAAATGCTGAAGGTTCTGGACAATGTTGGGCTGTCATGGCTGACATGCCTTTTCAATATTATGTGGTCATTGGGAGCTGTGCCTCAGGAATGTCAGACCAAAACGGGGACAGGAGGGTGGTCTCCACCTATCAGGGCGTATGCCAAGGTACTAAAGTACTAGAAAAGAGACTCCACCCAGTCGTGTAACCTCAGATACAGGAGGAGAAATGTGGATTCAGTCCAGGCCATGGAGCTGTGGACGAGCTGTTTAGCCTCATGACAGTTCTGGAGGGGGCATAGGGCTACACCCAGTCAGTCTACATTTATTTTATGGAATTAGAGAAGGTGTATAACCGTGTTTCTCAAGGGATAGAATGGGGGATTCTGGGAGAGTATGGGGTTCAGGGTCCTGTAATAAGGGCTATTCAGTCCCTGTATAATCACAGTGAGAGCTGTGTTTGCATACTCAGAAATACATCAGCACCGTTTCCAGTAGGTGTGAGATTTCGCCAGGGCTGTTCTTTGACTCCTTTACTGTTGGTAGTTTTCAGGCAAGGGGGTCCAGTTCAGTAGCCTTAGAATTGCATCACTGCATTTTGCAGATTACATAGTCCTGTTGGCTTCATCAGGCTGTGATCTCCAATGGGGTGGTTTTTGACGAAGTGTGAAGTGGCAGGGATGAAGATCAGCACCTCCAAATCTGAGGCCATGGACCTCAGTAGGAAGAAGATGGACTGTCCCTTCTGAGTAGGAGGTGAGCTACTGCCTCAAGTGGAGGTGGTTTAGTACCTCAGCATCTTGTTCGTGAGTCAGGGGAAAAGGGATAGTAAGATCTGGAAACCAATAAGGAAACCCCCTTGTTGTCGCCCTGTGAATGTTTTATAGGCACACCTAGCTGGAAAGAGAGCCTGGAGAAAACCTGGGGTTTGCTGGGAAGATGGCCTTGGAATACCTTGGGATCACACAGTATGAGTTGATGAGAGTGGCCGAGGAAAGTATGTGCGTCACTGATGAGATTGTTGCTCCCATAACCCGGCTTTATAGAAATGGCGGAAAATGAATGAATGAATGAATAATTCACATCTTTATTTTTAATTCAAACAGGCACTGTTTTTAGCTTTGAATCCAGCACCCAGTGATGCATTAGAAAGTAGTTGACTCTCCTTGTTTCTCCTTTCAAATTCACTGTTGTCATGTTTTTTAGGGTAAAATAAATACCTCCAAACATCACACTTCCATGCAAGCACAGTATATTAGGAAATCTTCCAGATGCACAAAGCATATATTAAGTTTGTGATAAATGCATCATGCTCCGGTTTCCTCCCACAGTCCAAAGACATGCAGGTTAGGTTTATTGGTGGTCCTAAATTGTCCCTTGTGTGTGGATGTGTGCGTGTGTGCCCTGCGGTGGGCTTGCACCATGCCCACGGTTTGTTATGCCTTGCGCCCTGTGTTGGTTGGTAATGGCTCCAGCAAACCCCTGTGACCCTGTGTTAGGATATAGCGGGTTGGAATATGACTGACTGACTGACTAAATGCATCATTTGATTATGAAATAAGGGTTGTGATTACTTTATAAAATGTAAACAAGCTTAAATAATCACTCAGTACCTTGTTTTCTTTTTAAAGCTTTATTTTTTTTATGGATTACACTCACTGGAAATAGAACAAAGAAGAAGTCAATTTATGTTACTTCCATATATTCATGCTCAATATGAAATTAAATCAGTATCGGCAACTATTGAATCACCAGTTTGGAGAGTCATCTGAATAAAAAGACCAATTTACCTTTATTTTTTATTTTTAAATAAATCTTTATTCAATCAAATGATAAGAAATATATAAAAAAACTTTTTTATATAAAACATAAAACTTTTTTACATAAAGCATATAAAACATTTATTCAATTAACATTCAATCAATATATTTTTTCTAAACAAAATTGCATTTCCAATCAAATTTTTTTTCTTTAAGTAAACTCCATTATCACACCTCTTACCGCACACATATTATCAAAACTATTATGGCTGATTAACTTGATCTGCATAATTTTCATTTACAGGTTCAAAGATACCTCAAAAAGCCAATGCTTACCTTAAGTCCTAAAAAATACCATATGGAGAGCTCACTAATACTATTACAAATTAAGGCATTAATTGCAGAAGACTGCAGTGGATGGAGGCATACCATCAAAATAAGTATCAAAAATAGTGGCCAGTGACAGTATAAAGTGTGTGTGGGCAATGAGAAATGGTGCTGATGACACTTCCTTTGCTGGTAACAACTACATCTATGTCATTCTAGTCCTGGCCTCTAGTCACAGCAGACACTGCAGAGGATTGATCCAGATGTAGAGTTTCATGTTTCTTGAAAAAGAAACAATGACAACAGGTGCGGGCATCCACTTCCTTGGCAAATAAGCACGTCTACTTTTAAATTCCAATGCAACAGTTTATTCACACTTGGCCATGTCTAGTATTTTGTGGATTGGTGTTTTTATTATTCAGTCCATTATATTACAGATTACAGTATATCTCTTAAGTGACCATTTGTTTTGTCATAGGCTTAAAATGAAGTAGCTTACTCTTTGCTACAAAATATGCAGCTTTATGTATGATTCATTAATGTAATGACAGTTTCGCTTGCAAATATTTTAAATAGAAATCATTTTACAATAAAATAATCAAGAGCATTAAATATGAGATAATTATGATGTGCAACAGTTAAACTATGAAATACACTGTTGAGCGATAAAGATATCTAGTGACAATTAATGAATGTATTTGACATGTTGGATTGATTAAAAAACATAGGGATATCAGATGATGTGGCACCAAAATATATTATTATGCTGCTTAATAAATAATCAACAAATAGTTCTTATATGCAGTCTACCTTAAGACAAATTGAATGAGATTTCAATTTTTAATACCTTGGTGATGGGTGGAATATCTTTAAAATTATAATGAAATACAAATATAAAATTTGCATGGAAAAGACACTGATGACCTTTTAAATGCACATCAGTTTGTAGAAGTCGCACACCTTCTACGCCTTATCTATGTAGCAGCTGTTTAGACAACAAAAAAGAAAATACTGAACTGTTTAAAATTAACTTTCATTGATGATTACATTGAAGATCTTTGTATATCAAGTTTTGGTGTAGTCTCAACCATTTTTAGCATTTCAATGTAATATTAACATTATTGGCATTGACATTTCAAATGTCAGTTTAACCATTATATGTATCCAATAGATGACCACATTTTACAAACCTCTATATATATAAATATGTAACATTTAAAGATAAGCATACTATATTTTCTGCAGCGAACTCCGCTCAAAGGGACTTTACAATACAAATTTATAGCAC
Source organism: Polypterus senegalus (assembly GCF_016835505.1). Classification (NCBI taxonomy): domain Eukaryota; kingdom Metazoa; phylum Chordata; class Cladistia; order Polypteriformes; family Polypteridae; genus Polypterus; species Polypterus senegalus. The sequence goes on from NC_053156.1 coordinate 139,368,366, forward strand.
AATTGTTGAAATGTATTTTACATAATAGGATGGCAGTCAAATTAAAGAATAAGTTCTGTATTTTTCAAGTCAAATTTAGTTCTTTATAAATATGATATATATTTATATTTATAAATCATGATATATATATATAAATAAATCATACTATATTTTCTGCAGCGAACTCTGTTCAAAGGGACTTTGCAATACACATTTATAGCATAATTTTTGAAATATATTTTACATAATTTCTTTATAAATATGATATATATATATATATGCATTTGCCATGCAAAATTTTGTTCTAAAGTAAATTGCTTTCTATAAATTTAAAAAGTATCTTTCCTGCACTGGCACTTTACATTGTAGCTTATGGGGAATAGAGGTTTAAAATGCTTTAAAACTTACCAAACACAATACTTTTTCAAGCCAAGACAACTGTTAAGTATTGATCCATATTTTGCAAACATACACACATTGGAAAATAGTTTATACATGTCATTTTTGAATGAAAAAACACCAAGATTATAAGAGCTGTGGAGTCCCAGCAGGCTTGGTTTAAACTAGATGTTTTTGATGTCTAGATATGCATGAATGTGCTTATCTGGAAATATTAGTTTAACAACTTATTCCTTTCTGTAGATGACAACATTTTCACCAGGTCTTTGTATTCCTTTCATTCCATTTCATTCTCCTTCTTCTTGTCCTGTTGAGGGTCACAATCATAACATGCTGAGTTGAAAGTACACTTATATACTTACAGTATAGTAAGTCTTCAGGCACTTACAGGTCATTTTCAGGCATCTCCAGGACTACTTAGATAAATGCACTGCAGCCCAAAATTGAGCACACTGAAAATTTTGAACTACATTATCGCAAATCCAAGAGCTTCCATGTATTAAGTATACTGTATGTTTTAAAAATTGCAGTAAAATAAACTACTGTAAATATTAGTTAAATGTTAAAAAAAAAATTGGACAACTTGTAAAGCCCCCCCCACCCCAAAAAAAATGTAATACAATATGAAACAATCTCTCCTCTCCATTCCAGGTACACATTGTTTTTAGAGATTGTATTGAAATTTCCTTTTTGCTTTCAAACACTCTCCTAGATTCCAATCAGAGGTTATAAGTATAATTGGCTTGTAAGTCTGCTGAATTCCTCTTTTTATCATTAGGTAGTAGCTTACATCATTAGTATTAACTGAAAATCATCTGAGTAGTATAGATTCCAGGCTCTATTGGGTATAATAAAAAAAAAAGTTATTGTTTTTTTAGCAGAGGACCATAGAGACTTTTTCTGCAAATGATCCAGCTGTGTTGTGATAAGATTTTTTTTCACTGCTTCAGGACTGTTTACCAGTATTTTTTTTGTTTACTCTGCTGCTTCTGCATTCACACTGTATCACCAATTAATCAATGCAAATTTTATACAGTATACAGTAGGTACTTAAAAAATCCCTAGGCAATTGTTTAAACTATGCTATTGTTGTTGGATACATTTTCTAAGCTGAAATGAACATGTTACTTTTAAATTAACTAACTAACAAGAGAAAAGGCAATAGTTAACTTTCACTGATATCAAGCAATGAGTCAAACCTTTCTTTATTGACAGGACAGCTCAACCAAATCTGTATTTTGAGTACACTAAATTAAATGTTTCTGATAGCAGCACTATTTTGAAACTGTATTCTGAAGTATAGAAGCATCTTAACAGATATTTGTAGGTTAACATCTCATTGCTGTTATAAACTCATCCTTTTTAATCCATTTTCTGCTACTTGGATTTAACGGCTATAACTTCACTCAATATTTATGTTCTGTTCCTCAAAATAAAAGTTAGAAATTTCTCTTTCAGAATTTTTACAGCAGCAAAATTAGTTTTATTATGTAAATACAGTGCATCCAGAAAGTATTCACAGCGAATCACTTTTTCCACATTTTGTTATGTCACAGCCTTATTCCAAAATGGATTAAATTCATTTTTTTCCTCAGAATTCTACACACAACACCACATAATGACAACGTGAAAAACGTTTACTTGAGGTTTTTGCAAATTTATTAAAAATAAAAAAACTGAGAAATCACATGCACATAAGTGTTCACGGCCTTTGCCATGAAGCTCAAAATTGAGCTCAGGTCCATCCTGTTTCCCCTGATCATCCTTGAGATGTTTCTGCAGCTTAATTGGAGTCCACCTGTGGTAAATTCAGTTGATTGGACATGATTTGGAAAGGCACACACCTGTCTATATAAGGTCCCACAGTTGACAGTTCATGTCAGAGCACAAACCAAGCATGAAGTCAAGGGAATTGTCTGTAGACCTCCAAGACAGGATTGTCTCGAGGCACAAATCTGGGGAAGGTTACAGAAAAATTTCTGCTGCTTTGAAGGTCCCAATAAGCACAGTGGCCTCCATCATCCATAAGTAGAAGAAGTTCGAAACCACCAGGGCTCATCCTAGAGCTGGCCAGCCGGGGGAGAAGTGCCTTAGTCAGGGTGGTGACCAAGAACCCGATGGTCACTCTGTCAGAGCTCCAGAAGTCCTCTGTGGAGAGAGGAGAACCTTCCAGAAGGACAACCATCTCTGCAGCAATCCACTAATCAGGCCTGTATGGTAGAGTGGCCAGACGGAAGCCACTCCTTAGTAAAAGGCACATGGCAGCCCGCCTGGAGTTTGCCAAAAGGCACCTGAAGGACTCTCAGACCATGAGAAACAAAATTCTCTGGTCTGATGAGACAAAGATTGAACTCTTTGATGTGAATGCCAGGCGTCACGTTTGGAGGAAACCAGGCACCATCCCTACAGTGAAGCATGGTGGTGCCAGCATCATGCTGTGGGGATGTTTTTCAGCGGTAGGAACTGGGAGACTAGTCAGGATAAAGGGAAAGATGACTGCAGCAATGTACAGAGACATCCTGGATGAAAACCTGCTCCAGAGCGCTCTTGACCTCAGACTGGGGCGACGGTTCATCTTTCAGCAGGACAACGACCCTAAGCACACAGCCAAGATATCAAAGGAGTGGCTTCAGGACAACTCTGTGCATGTCTTTGAGTGGCCCAGCCAGAGCCCAGACTTGAATCCGATCGAACATCTCTGGAGAGATCTTAAAATGGCTGTGCACCGACACTTCCCATCCAACCTGATGGAGATTGAGAGGTGCTGCAAAGAGGAATGGGCGAAACTGGCCAAGGATAGGTGTGCCACGCTTGTGGCATCATATTCAAAAAGACTTGAGGCTGTAATTGCTGCCAAAGGTGCATCGACAAAGTATTGAGCAAAGGTTGTGAATACTTATGTACATGTGATTTCTCAGTTTTTTTTATTTTAATAAATTTGCAAAAACCTCAAACTTTTTTCACGTTTTCATTATGGGGTGTTATGTGTAGAATTCTGAGGAAAAAAATAAATTTAATCCATTTTGGATTAAGGCTGTGACATAACAAAATGTGGAAAAAGTGATGCGCTGTGAATAAGTTGCAAAGTTCGATAATGTTTTTACCAAAATTGTACTTGAATGTTATTCCATCCAACCATCCATTTTCCAATTGGATCCATTGAATCCAAACACAGGGTCATGGGGGTCTGCTGGAGCCAGTCCCAGTCAACACAAGGCACAAGGCAGGAACCAATCCCAGGCAGAGCGCCAACCCACCACAGGACACACACACCCGCACCACCTAACCTTCATGTCTTTGGACTGTGGGAGGAAACAGATGCAGACACAGGGAGAACACGCAAACTCCACGCAGGGAGGACCCGGGAAGCGAACCTGGGTCTCTTAACTGCGAGGCAGCAGCGCTACCACTGCACCACCGTGCCAACCAGTGATATTCCTATTTCCATAAATGTTGGAATAAGCTCCCAAACACTATAAATTTATAAGTGAATGTGTCAGGGACACCATGAAAAAAAATCGTTATGAAATATCTTCCAGTAATATGTCTAGTTTTACTTTGTGAGCCAGCACAAGTAACAATAGCCTACTTATTCACTACTGAAGACACATGGCCAATGTGTCATTGTGAAGGGCACATCTTACTTTGTCAGAACATATATACAGTAGTTGGTAAAGAAATTATATTGTGATCCGCATTACATGAAGATTCAAAAGCATCTTTACAGAAAAAAAAACAATTCTGAAATATAGAATGTGAAAAATACAGAAAGTGGAATGTGGTTTCATTTGAAAGTTGAAACACTCCTCTCACTTAGTATCCTGTCTATCAGATTTAATCAGGACATTCAGGAAAGCCATGACGGGGGGATTTGGATGAAGGCAATTCGAACAACTTTGTGGGTAGATAGAAAAACAATTCAACATGGCATTGGGTTATGCAATGCTGCATTTCGATAGCTAAACACTCTATTTTAATTTTAGCAATGAAAAAATGGATCATTTTATGCAGATTTTTGTTTTGTATTATTTTTTGGTTTTGCCGGTGAGTCCAAAACTCACCTGCTAATTTTATACCCAAAAGTTTAGGAGCTGTGTTTTATATAATTGACCTTGCCTTTTTATTTTACCAGTTACTGCTATTTATTTTACTGCAATTTTAAAAAGATCCTCCAGACTTGGAAGCTTTTATATTTACAAGAAATCTTATTTCAAATAGATCTGAATGCTCATTTACTTTAAAAATGAGAAGGTATTCAGTCCCAAATACAAAATAAGCTCATGATTGTTTGCAGAAGCAGTGTACTTTTGTATTTGCAAAGCATTCCTGTACCAGTAAATGATCACCCGATTGTTTACATTTCTTTCTTTGAATTTTTCTTCTACTCTTTGAGTGAATATGGGTGAATTTAGCTCAAAAGTAAAAAAAACCTTAGGGATGATTTGTCAAGCACAGAGACCAGAGCAGGGTAAGACCATTTCATTTCGAGAGACACCTTGTTTAAAGCAGTGGTTCTCAAATTGTCATATGTGATACATCATAATGGGGTCCACAAAATAACTGGTAAAAGATGGTTAAATAATTAATAAAAATGCATTCATACATGGTATACTAACAAGTCTGGTTATTTCTACCCCTTTATTCTCCTTTCACCTTGTTTAACTAATCACCATGATTAGAATACAAAAAATGACCTTTATTAAACAAAAAAACAAGCAATAAACAATCAAAAAACTTGCCAGAGAGTGCACATGCGTGTGCATGCATCAGCATTAACATATCAAGCAAACACAGTTTTTTGACAAGCAATTGAAAGCAGATTAGCTGTTGCACTGTGCCGCTGTGCCTTGGGCATCAGCTATTAAAGGGGAATTTATTAATCCAACAATCCTGATTGTACCCTGTAACATATTATAGGTTTTTGTTTCAAGATTCTGATTTGATTTTCAGATTGGTGAATTATTGCATGGTTTGGGATTTTTGTCCTTGTCTATGTGCTTTGGACTCATTTCCCAGTATTAGCAGGCCTACCTGTGTTTTGACCATCTGCTTGCAACTAGCTCACACAAATGATATACGTTTAAGATGACCACCCCTTGCATCCTTAATACTGCTCATTTTGTTTTGTATAGCTTTTTAATGACTAAAACACACTACAGTTTTGTGTAAAAAGTGCAGTACTTTTTATAATTCAAATAAAATTAATAGCAAATGTCTGTATTTTCTGGTGAATTTAAAATCTGTCATTTGGTACACCAGCTCCAAGTAACTGTTTATGTTTCTCTTTTTCATAATAAAGACTTCTAATATGAGTGGCAAAGCACATTAAATATTTCCCTTAATTTGTCTGTCATTTTGAAGCACATTAAAATTTGATAGCAACAGCCCCTTCCTTTTATCATTCTCCTAAAATTTCTCTATACTGTTAGAGTTCAGCGACAGAGATCACAAATAATGGGTGTCAGTATACCTAATATTTTTTCACTATCCTCACTCCTGTGAGGAGCATACTGCACTTAGAGCTTCTAAATGGCACATTGTTATATATTGGTAGAGAATCAATAGTATGCTGTAAAGTGACTTGGAATAATTAGAGACAAAAAGGACACTGAATGTATAAAAAGAAGAAATTGCTTTTAAAATGTTAGGTTTTATACAATCAGCAATAATTAGCCTGTTTGTGTCTAGAAGATGAAATTCTAAGTGTGCTGAACTTGTTTTATTTACCCTGAGTTAGATACTTTAATATGCAAAATGTACATCACTGACCTTAAAGAGTTACTTTGTGGACTGGTAGCATTTATCAAAGCATGCAAAGAAAGTTTAAAGTGCTTTTTTATATGCTGATGCACTGAAAAAATGGCATGTCTGATTAAAATAAAAATATGTACATCGGTTGCACATAATAGAATTGTTTTTATCAAAATTTATTTAATTATGCTTAATGCACTAAGTTAATATATCCTGAAACAACGTGATTTTTTATATAAAATTAATTAAACTTTTTCATTCTCTGTTAAATTAATTATATTATGTTAAATGAACATGACTCATGTCAATACAGCATAATGTTTTAACAATTATACTTGTTCCAGTATTATTTTATTGTTCGTGTTCAAAGTTATTAATAAGAAATAAACAAATTTGCATATATCAAAACTAGTTTTATTTGGTAGAAACAATACAAAGCAACAAAAATACAAAAGATTAGTATTCAAAAGCAGTAATGTACAACAGTTGTACAAGAACACTGCTTCTTTGGCTGTGCCTGAACCCCATGACCAATGTATAACTAAATATTAACACAAAATGCACCTTGGATGGAGTGTTATATTATAAAATACATTTATTTATATTTATGTAACTGTATATACTATAGAAAAAATGTAAAATATTAGTAAAATATAAAGTGCAAAAATTGCTGCTTGGCACCTTCTTTCAAAAATATATATTTTTTTATTTTCAAACATGCAAATTTGGCAACTGCATTGTATTGCATTTGGCTGTATTATTTATTTGTCTGTATTAATAGTATTTACCTGGTTAAGTAATGTTATCATAATAATAATGAATCGCAATGCTCTGTTCCAGTCCTGTTTATTGGGCCAACTTTGTAAGGAGATGGGTACCGAATATGATGCACTGCTGTTTTATTCTGAAGTGTTGTAGCTATCCTAAAGTTTGCTGCTTGGTGGTTTGAGCTTTCGGATAAAGTGGTCTCAACTGTGTTCAAAACTGAATGAAGTCCAGGTTGGATACATTTGGATGCAAGTACTTCCCAATGCAACAAGCAGTGTGTAGTTATTATTTTTGGGTTGGCAGCTATTATCCAAGTCGTAACTCCATTCTTTAGGCCCCTCATCACAGCTCCACTGTCACTACAAATGGCAGAACATTTCGCCTGCTTAGTCTCGCTTCTATCACCATCCTTACAAAACAGAAAGTCCTCCAGTGTTTTTCCATACCAAACTAACTAATTGAGCTACATTATCTCTTGATTCATCTAGCTGAATTGAAAATTGACCACAGGCACTCAATCTGTACAGGAACTGTGAGCAAATGTCACCTGACATTTCTTCACCTCTTCTCTTCATCGCACTGTTTGAGATACTGTAGTATGTACAGTAGATGCTTGACCCAAGAATCAGTCCTGGTCAAAACAAACCTGCATGTCCTTTGATCCTCCATCTGCGTTACAGAGATCAACTTTTACAGGTTCTAGTCATCTGTTTGATCTGATGTGTCTTCCAATGTGCCTTGATCAACAACTGGCTTATCTAGCTTCTCCTTTTTAAAATTAGATATTACAGTAATCCCTCCTCGATTGAGGGGGTTGCATTCCAGAACCCCCCACGATAGATGAAAATAAACGAAGTAGAAACCATATGTTTGTATGGTTATCTATACTAATAAAAGGCAAAGCCCTCACTCACTCACTCACTGACTCACTCACTGACTCACTGACTCATCACTAATTCTCCAACTTCCCGTGTAGGTAGAAGGCTGAAATTTGGCAGGCTTATTCCTTACAGCTTACTTACAAAAGTTGGGCAGGTTTCATTTCGAAATTCTACGCATAAGGGTCATAACTGGAAGCTATTTTTCCCCATATAATGTAATGGAGTCTTGAGTTGGAGATGGCCGTGGGGGGCGGAGTTTCGTGTGACATCATCACGCCTCCTACGTAAGTACGTAGAGAACAAGGAAGAACTCCAAACAGCGATGAGCACAAAACGCCATTTCACAATTGAGAAGGCAGAAAAACATTATGAAGCAAATGATGCATACAAGCATATTCATAAGTACAGCTACTGCGGAAACAAAGCACGGCGTGAACCGTAAGTTTATATTAAATTAAGTTCATAGACAGGCTGCCACTAGCGTTTGTAATTTAGTGCCTGCCCATATAAGGCCGTCCATCAGCGGCAATCCAATACAAACACTGCCGGTAAATATTCACGGGTGAAGGACTGTGCTTATGCAGAGGAAGATGAGATGGTCAGGGTGGTGTTTGGCACAAACTCATTGAAACTGCGAGAGAAACTTTTAAGTGCCGGGTCTTAGCTGACATTACGAGATGGCACCAGTACAGCTGGGAACCTTGATGCAAGAACACCAAGCGGCTCCGTGAACTGGCGCAATGCGCAGACAAAAGCAACAGTTCCAAAGAGTGCTGAACAAAAACCGAATTACACAATTGAGAAGGCAGCAAAAAATATGAGGCGTCTTATACATACAATCATATTCATAAGTGCAGCTACTGCGGAAACAAAGCACACGGTGGAAAAAGTGAATGTCCTGCTAAAGGAAGACAGTGTAAAAAAAACCCGTGCATGCAGTTTGTCACATCTCAGATAAAGAGGAAGGCGAGCTGTTTATTGATGCAGTAAGGAACTAATCGATGAATGAAACCTCTTATCTTTACAGCGATTGACAAACACGGAATGTAACTTGAACACATCCTACAAATACGAGCCTGATTGAAAGAAATAATGATAATCAAATCCTTGATGACAGCAACATTCAATAACACTCACAAAACAATTACTGTATATTGACAATCATATTACGTTATTTTTAAAATGTTCCCTTTTCTTTTTCATAACTTCTACTTCTCCACTGCGTACGGGTATATATATATAAATGTATATATATACCCGATCTACAATACATACTTTAGCATAGACAAGCCACACGCTGTGGCTAATTGTAGAGTCTTAAGCCTCTAACGCCGAGGTTGATTCCGAGAGGGTGTACTGACTATGTATGCGCTACCTGATTCATTTTACCTTAGCATCTCCTTGGTTTGGGACGTATGAAAAAATATTAGGTTAGCAGAATCATGTTACGTTATTTTTAAAATTTTCCCTTTCTTAGCACAAGCACAGCTGAGAAGCTTCGATGCATGTACTCCATAGCGTTAAAAATAACGCATTTAATCACACTTTCAATTCCAAGCAAGCGGGAACTTTTGTCAATGCATGATTTCCTGGTACATCCATTACACTGATGCACACATCACAGCTACAAAAATGTTAGAGTCGGAATAAAGCGCGTTCCTACGACTGATCATTTCGACTACCCGAAGCCTTGATAAAAGCATGGTTTTGTGCACACTGAAAAGCAAGCAAAATTAGATGCATTACAGAAAGCGGACTTTGTGGCTCTTACTGGGGATCATTGGACTTCCGTGACCGTTAGTAATTCTAAATACATCTAATTACAAAATGTTCAATGATCACACTGTTTTAGCCTAATGTACAAAATAATTTTGGCTAATGTTACTCAGAGTTTAAAGAGTAAGCTGGTCAAATTACCTTTTATGTTTCTGACTTATTTTTTAAGAAGAAAACTGCACTTTATGTTGAAATTTTGGTTATTATTATTCTAAATGTGCTGATAAAGAGAAGCTCGGAGCAGCTATTCCATCCCCCACCAATTTAGAGCGTGCACGAACTTCTCTCAGCTCATGCCTTGATTGAGTATCTGGGAGTGAAGTGGAGTTTTAGAGTGGAAATAATAGATCGTTGTTTGGAACACGCGCATTTCATGTCTGTTCGTTTCTACAGTAATCTGTGTCAACACATTGTTAAAACAGAAACGTTTTTATATTCTAGTAGTAGATGATAAAATGTAGGCATAAACTGTATAATGTATGAAGCCTGAAGTCCAAATAGCAAAGGAACATTTTCACAAGAATAACACAATTGCACTTTTATTCAAAATATAACTGCAGAAACAAAAGCCGCCTAAACATGTGACATTGACACTCCTTTGTTGTAACTGCCTCCGTGGCTCAATAGACTCACCCCCTTGGGAATCAAAAGGTCACGAGTTCGATCCTGTGCTCCTCTGTTTTGAGAAGTAAACTGCTCTTAGTCTTACTGTTTTAAAATAAAAGCATACATTTGATTTCAGTATGTAACAGCGGTGCAATTTATGATCCTTGTAAAGGCTAGCTTTTTTTTTTAATTCACTTTTCATTCTCTCAGTCGCGTTCAGAATCAATCCATACAACCCCATCTGACACGGCTGTTTTCACTAAAGGCGCGCTATAGCTCTGCAGTGTACCACGATGCATACTAACGCCAAACACCCTCAACCCAGGAACATATATTGGTGTAAAAGTATAACAAAAGTGCACTTTTATTCAAGTGCACTTTTTCCATCGCCTTTTCCTGTAAGAAGCAATGTACACACTTCTCTCTATGCTGTGGTTTCTATTACACACCTGAAAGAAAGAGACAATACATGTGAAAATATCCAGCATACAGCAACATGCGGGGACTGGCAGGAACACTCAATAAAACTGAATAAAAAGAAAATCAAGTGACGCTGAGATACGAAGAAGGCAGCTTCGCCAGCGTCTGTGTGTCAGAACCGGGTGGGGGGGCGTTAGTATGCATCGTGGTACAGCACAGAGCTATAGCGCGTCTGTATTCTGTTTCTTTTGTACTCGGGCACGCAGAGAGAGAATAGTAAAGAGCAGTAACTTCGGCGCTATATGCAATCATCAGACACTCCCCATCTGCCCGTTGTTTTGTTATACTTTTCAATACTTTTTATACTGCTCAAACGGGCATGCTCAAAAAATACACGTGTAATGCCACGAAAAGTGCACGCAGACACTTCATTTAAAACAAAACAAGTGCACTTTTATTCAAAACTACCTGTATAACCGAAGAAAAAAAAAAGCAAGTTACAGTAGGCGATTGATACGACAGCTTGCATGGTGCAATGCTAAGAAGTGCAGATTTTCATTCCGTGCTATATAAAATCATCACATTCAAATATTAACAGTTCCCACACACCCAAGGACCGTCCTTCCTACATTTACGACACGTGTACTTGTTGCCGCATCAGAGAATTTCCAGTTCCTGCATACATTCACACCCGATCTGACGCTGTTCGTTTTCAAATAATATTGCATTAGTGCGATTATATTTTCACATGTATTGTCTCTTTCTTTCAGGTGTGTAATAGAAACCACAGCATAGAGAGAAGTGTGTACATTGCTTCTTACAGGAAAAGCGATGGAAAAAGTGCACTTGAATAAAAGTGCACTTTGTTATACTTTTACACCAATATATGTTCCTGGGTTGAGGGTGTTTGGCGTTAGTATGCATCGTGGTACACTGCAGAGCTATAGCGCGTCTTTAGTGAAAACAGCCGTGTCAGATGGGGTTGTATGGATTGATTCTGAACGCGACTGAGAGAATGAAAAGTGAATTAAAAAAAAAAAAAGCTAGCCTTTACAAGGATCATAAATTGCACCGGCTGTTACATACTGAAATCAAATGTATGCTTTTATTTTAAAACAGTAAGACTAAGAGCAGTTTACTTCTCAAAACGGAGGAGCACAAGATCGAACTCGTGACCTTTTGATTCCCAAGCGGGGGTGAGTCTATTGAACCACGGAGGCAGTTACATCAAAGGAGTGTCAATGTCACATGTTTAGGCGGCTTTATTTCTGCAGTTATATTTTGAATAAAAGTGCAATTGTGTTATTCTTGTGAAAATGTTTCTTTGCTATTTGGACTTCAGGCTTCATACATTATACAGTTTATGCCTACATTTTGTCATCTACTACTAGAATATAAAAAACGTTTCTGTTTTAACAATGTGTTGACACAGATTACTGTAGAAACGGAACAGACATGAAATGCGTGTGTTCCAAACAACGATCTATTATTTCCACTCTAAAACTCCACTTCACTCCCAGATACTCAATCAAGGCATGAGCTGGGAGAAGTTCGTGCACGTTCTAAATTGGTGGGGGATGGAATAGCGGCTGCCGAGCTTCTCTTTATCAGCACATTTAGAAGACAAAGGGCTGGCGGAGAGGTGTGAAGGGATTTAGAAGCAGTTTAAGGTGGGACGAAATTACGAGTTTTTTCGTAGGCTCTGGTTTAAAGACAATACTATTCTGAAAATGTACTTAAAGTACTTAAACTACCACTTTATTTTTAAGTCTGCCCAATTTTAACCAGGGATGATATTTTTGTTTCTGTTTTGAATTCAAATGCAGTTTAAAAGCTTTTTTTCAGAAATTAAAACAGCTTCAGTTTACAATATTCATGTCCATGTCTATTATTTGATTCTGTCGCCCACTAAAACCGTTTTAAATTAAAAAAAAAAAATTTGCGATTTGGGGCAAATTTACGTGTCGATTACATACGATTAATCAAGATTAATTCTTACACAGCCTCTAATTAATTGGATTAATTTTTTTAATCGAGTCCCACCCCTAATATATATATGTAGATATATATATGTAGATTTGTATATATATGTGTATATACAGTATATATGTAGATATGTATATGTTGTATATACAGTATGTATATATGTGTGTGTGTATATATACAGTATGTGTATATATGTATATGTATATATATGTATGTGTGTATATGTATATATATATAACTATATATATATATATATATAACTATATATATATATATAACTGTATATATGTATGTGTATAGATGTGTGTATATATATATATATATATCTATATATGCCAGCAACACTCATGACAATGACAAAACAATTACATTGTCAATCATGTTACGTTATTATTAAAATGTTTCCTTTTCTTTTTACTTCTCGCTGCCAATGCGCAGGTATTTTGCTATATATATATATATATATATATATATAATATAAATAGATAGATATGACAACAACACTCATATCAATGACAAAACAATTACATTAAGAATCATCTTACGTTATTTTTAAAATGTTTGCTTTTCTTTTTCATAACTTCTTTAACACACTACTTCTCCGCTGCGAAGCGCGGGTATTCTGCTAGTTTTTATATATTTTAAGCCCTTATAAACTCTCCCACACTGTTAACATTATTAGAGCCCTCTAGACATGAAATAACACCCTTTAGTCAAAAGTTTAAACTGTGCTACATGACAAGACAGAGATGACAGTTCTTTCTCACAATTAAAAGAATGCAAATATATCTTCTATTCAAAGGAATGTGTGTCAGGAGCAGAGAATGTCAGAGAAAGAGAGAGAGAGAAAGCGAGAGAAAAGCAAAAAATCAAAAAATCAATACGTGCTTTTAAGTATGCCGAAGCACTGCAATAAAGCGCCATTTTTTAGAGGAGCGTCTGTATCCTCTAGGCAAACAGCCCCTCTGCTCACACCCCCTCCGTCAGGCGCAGAGAATGTCAGAGAGATTGAGAGAGACAGAGAAAAGCAAACAATCAAGCACCGTGCGGGAAGCATATCGTATATCATTGAGGAGTTTTAGTTAATACATAATACATGCTCTGATTGGGTAGCTTCTAAGCCATCCGCCAATAGCGTCCCTTGTATGAAATCAACAGGGCAAACAAACTGAGGAAGCGTGTAGCATAAATTAAAAGACCCATTGTCCGCAGAAATCCGCAAACCAGCGAAAAATCTGTGATATATATTTAGATATGCTTACATTTAAATACCGCGATGGAGTGAAGCCGCGAAAGTCGAAGCGTGATATAGTGAGGGATCACTGTATTTGTTAAAACACAATAACAAAATAATTATCAACCTATATGCTAGATTTTACCAATCATATATGAACGTTTATACTCTCCACAACACTTGCATAAATAAAAGCATAAATCTTTGTAGCCTGAACTTACAGATGCAAAAGAGTGTAAATATATGAGGACTATAGCTAGGATTTGGGGCATTTTTATCAGGTCTATGTAATAAAGAGTCTAAAAGGGAGAATAGGGTTAACCTAGGGCTCTCCAACGATAAAACATACCATCATGCTAAAGTCTCATTACATTAAACACAGCTGGTTGCACCATACGCATTTGGTTACTGGGAAGAAAAGTGGAACACAAGCATTACTTGTTGACCCAACAAAGATATATTTTTCCATGTTGTTTCCATGACTAACTGATGCCAAAATTAAGTCAGGCATTTTTGTTGGTCTACGAATTAGTCATGAATCACAAGCAGTTTGAAGATCTGCTAGTGGGGCCAGAAGAATTGCATAAAAGCTCTCAAGGATGTCATTGTGAATTATCTTGGCAACTAAAGAGCATCAAACCATGTCCAACTCATTGACAGCAAGCTTCAAGCATAACAAATCATGAAGTGCAACATGTCACTAAAGATTAATTTTCTGCATTGACACTTGGACTTCTTCCTTGTTAATCTTAGTGTAATCAGTGATGAACATGGTCACATTGTAACAATGGAAAAGTGGTACCAGGGCACGTGGAATCCATCAGCACTGGTCGACTATTACTGAACAATGAAACAAAAAGCATCATATACTGAGTACAAATGAAAATCAGTAGCAAAACATTTTTAGTTCAGTTGAACTAATGCAGTGTGTCAGCATCATTAAATGATTAAACAACCTAAATTCATTAAAAGTACATTTAATTTTTCACCAGTTTCCTAAGTGAAGCAGTCAATCTGAAAGTATACTTTTGTTCAGCTTAAATCTGACTTTCATAATCACCAACATTCTTTTCCTCCTAAAAAACTTTGAAAAAATGGTCTAGTTATATTGATTTAAATTAATGTGCATTAAGAGACTTTCATCTAAAATGTAATGATTGCCATCGTATTGCATTGTTAATTAATCCCTTTTGTGAAGTGAATGAATGAGCACTACTTATTTCTAAAGTCATAAAAGAAAAATCAAGCTGTTTTATTGGGTGAGTTTCACCTGGGGCCCTTAACAGGTTGCCTCTTATGCCACTGGCAGAGTGTGGGAGTGATGTCTTAATTTAAAGAAGAAAAATAAAATGATTGAGTGCTGTATGGTTTTAAAGTAGGATTTGTTATTACTGAGGCAGCAGAAACATAATCAGTTAGTCCAAGGTCAAATAAAGAGCAATAACAGCAACAATAAAAAGTTGGCACAAGGATAGTAATGGCAAGGTGACAAAAGAATCAAAAAAACTCTCCAGCTTAAACTAAGAGCATGTCTTTACCTTCCTGTACTCACCAATGTTTATGCTCAAGCTCATAAATTTAGATCATAAAATATGTACTAGTTTATACTTTCAAGATTAAACATGGTTTTACCTATTTTGTTCTTTCAATAAGTGCAGAGTCTATATATGAAGGTGTTAGTTTTTTTATGCAACAGCTGGTTAGTTGATCTACTACAATTAATAATAATAATAATAATAATAATAATACATTTTATTTATTCAAGGTGGCTTTCTGAGAACTCAAGGACACCGAACAATCAACAAATAAATAAATAAAAAGACACATTATAAACAACTTAAAACATCAGAAAAAACAGTAGATATCAAAATTTAAACCAAACAAAGCCACTGTAATCATAAAGAAAAAGCCATTTTAAACAGATGTGTTTTAAGTTTACATTTGAAGGGTGAAAATGATTTGATATTTCTAATCTCAGTAGGTTAGACGGGCGAGAGGGACAGTCCGGTGGATGGAGGAAGAGGATCTGAGGTTACGGGAGGGAATGGCAACATGAAGAAGGTTAGACAGATATGGAGGGGCAAGATTATAATGGCCTTAAATGTTAAGCAGAAATTTAAAATCAATTCGAAACTTAAACGGGAGCCAATGAAGCTGCTGCAAGACTGGATTAACATGGTGAATAGATGAGGTCCAAGTAATGATGCGAACTGCAGAATTCTGGACTAGCTGAAGATTATGGAGAGATTTATTAGAGAGACCAAAGAGGAGTGAATTTCAATAGTCCAGATGAGAAGTAACAAGACTGTGAACAAGAATGGCAGTGGTATGAGGAGTGAGGGTGGGGTGGATGCGATTAATATTACGTTGGTGGAAATAAGCAGACCAGGGGCCTCATGTATAACGCCGTGCGTAGAACTCGCACTATAACATGGCGTAAGCACAAAAGCCGAAATGTGCTTACGCACAGAAAAATCCAGATGCAGGAATCTGTGCGTACTCCAACTTCCACGTTCTTTCGTTACATAAATCCCGATCAGCGTGAAAACTAACGCTCGTGCACGCGCATTTTGTAACGCCCCAAATCCTCCCAGAATTACGCCTATTTGAATATGCAAATCAATATAAATCGCCCTTAAGTGCAGCCTTCTGTGAAAAGACAATGGGAAAAGCACGGGGAAAATATAAGAATTTCAGCGAATACCAAGTGGAGGCAAAGGAAAAACATACTATTTGTTCAAATAAACCGTGGTATAATCAACAAAATGAAGTTGATCGAGTGACATAGCGTGTTGGAGAAACTTGAAAGCTCACATTCACAAAATCGCACAGTGCCGGAAATAAAAAAGAAGTCACATATCAAAGTTGCCGTGAAAAGAAGAGTTGTAAGCCCACTGTCTGAGTGTCATATGAAAGCTTATTAGGGTACAGAGAAAAAAGGCACACGGTGGGGAAAAAGCACGAAATGTCAACTTCAATCTCGAATTTTCCACTTTAATCACGTAGTTTATTTTGTCATTTAGTAGAACATTATAAACTTCATCCATCTTAAAATCATTTAATTAACCAGTTTCTCAAAATTACATCGTAATTAAAGTAGCACGTTAAATGCTTTGTTTTGTATTTGATCTTCTACTCGTATGTGATCTATGTGTGTGAATCACTACTTGCTTCTTAAACTGGCTCTCTTCCTCCAACTGGACACAGAGTCCATTACATTCGTGCTATTACAGCTCTCTGAATAACTAAAATACTGAGATGTATACGTGATATCATTTTCATGATGATAGGAGCTAAAGCACATTATTAAACATGTGTTTCATGAGCCTCGTGCTCATGACAAGCATTTATCTTTTGTCGAAATTTGTCGCTGCGTGTTTAGCTGTGTTGTTATTTTCTCTTTCTGTTTTATATTCAATATATATTGGCAGCGCCCAAGAGTCCTTGCTTTTCTTTCCCCAAGTAACCGATCGCCACACAATCAGCTCTGTAATAGACGTTAAGCCATCTGTAAGCTTAGCGCCGATTCTTCAAAACGTTTAAAGAACACTGAAATATCTTCGTAGTACATGTTTAATTATTCTATCCTTCACGACACTCCCAGTGAAGAATATAGATTATTTAAATGAAGTTAAAGTTTTATGTGTATAATTTAACAAACATATTTTGCTGCATTTCACCTTAAAAATGATATTGTCATCATATGTAAATACGCGCTTTATAAAGTGGCTCAGGTTGTGAGATATTATAACTGTAGTGCAAGTTTACAGTGGGGTGATTGTATTTATAAGTACAAACAGTTCTACAAGGAGCAATTGATTGAGTGCATTTAAAGTTCTTGGGATTAAACTGTTTCTGAACCGCGAGGTCCGTACAGGAAAGGCTTTAAAACATTTTGCAGTGGCTGAGGTAGCGTGTCCTTAAAGCTGTATACGATAATTCTCTTTCCGATCAGCTGCTGCTGTGATTCACACTCAGATACAGTGATATAAATACTCTGAGTCGTGCAGTGAGAGTAATATGGAAAAAGATGATCCGCTGTGGCAACTCCTAACGGGAGGAGCTGAAAGAAGAAGAAGAAGTGAGAGTAACAACGCTAAAGCAGTTATGGTATTTGGAATACTATGGCTGTTCCCTGGACCATTATATTCTTACGAGTTAATTACAATCAGATGCATTACACTAATAAACGATATGCGGTTAGTTTCAGTGTATTTATAAAGCCGCGTCATGAAAATAATGAGTAATCACACAGGAACAGTAGCATTGCTTTGACGCTGGGTGCCGCCAGTCTGCAAAACCGAGCGGAGAACTTGCGTACGACAAGACATGAGGTACCGTGGAAA
Source organism: Polypterus senegalus (assembly GCF_016835505.1). Taxonomy (NCBI): domain Eukaryota; kingdom Metazoa; phylum Chordata; class Cladistia; order Polypteriformes; family Polypteridae; genus Polypterus; species Polypterus senegalus. Next base: position 139,386,512 of record NC_053156.1, read on the forward strand.
AGTGCGTGGCTTTACGCCAAGTGTAGGTTTTATACATCGCGATTTGAACGTGGAAAAGTTCTTACGCAACATTTCTTTGCGTACGCACCGTTTATACATGAGGCCCCAGGTGATGTTATTAATGTGAGATTGGAAAGATAGAGTACTGTCAAGGATGACACCCAGACTCTTGACCTGAGGTGATGGGGAAACAACAGAGTTATCAATCACAAGAGAAAGATTATCGGCTTTGGATAATGATGATTTTGAGCCAATGAGGAGAACCTCGGTTGTGTCACTGTTTAATTTAAGAAAATTTGAAGAAAACCAGGATTACAGCAATACAGTCTATAAGCGAAGATGGTGGAAAGGAAGAGGTGGGTTTACTAGCAAGGTAGAGCTGGGTGTCATCAGCATAACAGTGAAAATTAATGTTATGTTTACAAAAGATATTGCCAAGGGGAAGAAGATAAATAATAAAAAGAAGTGGCTTCAGGACAGAGCCCTAGGGCACACCTGAAGTAACAGTGGTGGGTTGGGAAGTGAAAGTTTTAAGCTGAATGAACTGAGTGCGGCCTGGGAGTCAGGATCTGAACCAATCAAGTGGAGTGTGGGTAATTCCAATCAAAGCTAATCTATTAAGGAAAGTGATATGACAAATGGCATTAAAGGCCGCACTCAGATCAAGGAGGATGAGAATAGTAATTAAACCAGAGTCAGCAGCCTTAAGAAGGTCATTGGTAATTTTAACAAGTGCCGTTTCTGTACTGTGAAGGGGGCAAAAACCAGACTGGAACTTTTCATATAGATTATCTATACTAATAAAAGGCAAAGCCCTCACTGATTGACTGACTGACTGACTGACTGACTGACTGACTCACTCACTCACTCACTCACTCACTCACTCACTCACTCACTCACTCACTCACTGACTCATCACTAATTCTCCAAGTTCCCGTGTGGGTAGAAGGCTGAAATTTGGCAGGCTCATTCCTTACAGCTTCCTTACAAAAGTTGGGCAGGTTTCATTTCGAAATTCTACGCGTAATGGTCATAACTGGAAGCAATTTTTCTCCATTTAATGTAATGGAGTTGAGCTCAAAAACCGTGGGGGGCGGAGTTTCGTGTGACATCATCATGCCTCCCACGTAATCACGTGAACTGACTGTCAACGCAGTGTGTAGAAAACCAGGAAGAGCTCCAAAAAGCGCTGAAGAAAACATGCATTATTTAATTGAGAAGGCAGCGAAACAATAAGAAGCGAGCGACAACCATATTCATGAGTGCTGCTAGTTCGGAAACAAAGAACGGTGTAAACCTAAAGTTTAAATTAAGTTCATAGACAGGCTGACGCTGGCGTTTGTCATGCCACGGGTATCACGGAATACAAGTTTAATGAGATGGCGCAGGATATAAACGAGAGTTTTGATCACTTTGTAAGTTAAAATTGCAGGTGAAGGGCTGTGCTTATGCAAATTCCGAGAGACTGTGTTTGTGGGGGATTGACAGTTAAGGTGGGTGGGGGACTCACGTCATCATCTCCCCTCCCATTCACCTCATTTCGCTCTGAGCTGAGCTCCGCAGCTAACGCAGTAGTGATGGGAATTTCAGATCATTTTACCGACTGGGACCTTCGAGTTTTGATCAGCAAAATGAACGAATCTTATTTCGAGTCAATTCGTTCAATTCTGTTTCCGGCTCAGACTGAGTTGGTTAAGCTTATGGGGCTGTCACATAATGATCGAACGACTCAAACCCGAAGACTCGAGCGATGAACTAATCAATTCTGTTTCCGGCTCAGACTGAGTTGGTTAAGCTTATGGGGTTGTCACGTGATGAACGAACGACTTGAAAAACCCGAAGACTCGAAACAGGTGAATCAATTATGTGAATCAATTCCAATACAGAAACTATAGGAAGTTGTGCAAATGCGCATGCACGACTGAACAAATCACTCCCACGAGACGACTCGTTCTTCCTGAGTCACATTAAAGATTCGTTCAAAATGAACGAATCGTTCAAGAACGACCCATCACTATAACGCAGTGTTACGGAAGCAACTTTGTGACACTGCCACCAAATACTCACAGAAAAATCCACAAGTTAATACACACGCTGTCTCTACAGTTTGTCCACACTGAATCCTCCAGGCACTACTTACAAAAGGTTACATTGACAATCGTGTTACGTTATTTTTAAAATGTTTCCTTTTCTTAGCACAAGCACAGCCACTTGGTTTGAGAAGAAGTATGAAAAAATATGAGGTTAACACAGAAAAACAGATCACCAATTGAAGCTTTATGAATAATAGATGCGCCATCAATAATTGTTTTGGTAAAGCCATACTCAGTGTAATCCTCCTTCCATTTTATAATTTTTCCGCCACTAGCCATGATTAAATGAATGGTAAAAAAGTAAGAGCGAAGCGAGGGTGACTTATTCAGGCAGGCAGGCGACGGCTCAATAGCTCGAATTTGGATGTAAGTGGGTTCTATTTAGTCGCCAGAAATATCTTTGTTAGGAATGGAAGTTGAATTTAGTCTTTAAATTTTAATGGTAAAGAAAAAGTTATGCAATGATGACTAAATTTAACTATATAAAGTCAAAACTTTTATATATGAAGTAATTCCCGAATATATAAAGTCAAACCTTGATTATATAAAGTCACTGTCGGAATTAATAAAGTCAAAACTTGAATATATAATGTCAGCGCTGGAATACATAAAGTCAAAACTTGAATATATAAAGTCATTCCCAAATATATAAAGTCAAAACCTGAGTATATAAAGACGGCGTTAGAATATTTTTGAATATATAAAGTAAGCGCTGGAATATATAAAGTCAAAAGTTAAATTTATAAAGTCAGCTTTGGAATATATAAAGTCAGTGCTGGAATATCCATCCATTTCCCAACCCCTTGAATCTGACCACAGGGTCACGGGGGTCTGCTGGAGCCAATCCCAGCCAACACTGGGCGCAAGGCAGGGATAAATCCTGGGCATCATTTTCAAAACATTAACCGAACAGTGTTTTTTTAATTAACTTAGTTCAGTTCAGAGTCGTTTCAATCAATAGATTTTGACTTTCACTTTATATATTCAGGAGTGAGTTTATATACTCCGATGTTGACTTTATATAATCAGAAATGACTTTATAAATTCCGACGCTGACTTTATATATTCAGGTTTTGACTTTATATATTCGGGAATGACTTTATATATTCAAGTTTTGACTTTATATATTCTGACGGCGACTTTATATATTCACAAAATCAATGTATTTGCCTGTTTGGCACCCCATAGTATATGTGTGTGTATATATATATATATATATATATATATATATATATATATATATATATATATATATATATACATATATATATATATATATATGCCAGCAACACTCATGACAATGACAAAACAATTACATTGTCAATCATGTTACGTTATTATTAAAATTTTTCCTTTTCTTTTTCATAACTTCTTTAACACACTACTTCTCCACTGCGAAGCGCGGGTATTCTGCTAGTTATGAGATACGTGGGAGTGAAGTTGGATAACTAATATTTTGTCAAGAATTTTGGAGATAAAGGGCAAATTAGAAATAGGGCGAAAATTATTGAAGTTAGTAGGATCAGCACTAGGTTTTTTCAGTATTGGGGTTATTGCAGCAGTTTTAAAAGATGAAGGAACAATACCAGTAGTGGGAGAATAGTGAATTATGATAGAAATGAGAGGGACCAAAGAGGGGAGGCAGGCTTTAACCAGAACTGTAGGGAGGGGGTCCAGCTGACAAGTAGATGACTTAGATTTGCAGATGAGATCTGAGATTTCTGAGGAAGTGGGAAGCTGGAAAGAAGAAAAAGAGTGAATAGGCGAGTGTAGTTCAAAAGAAATACAGAGAGAATCTGGACCAAGTGTTGATGTATCCTCTGTATTTTCTCATTAAAAAAGGACATAAGAGAATTAGAGAAAGCAGTCGCGTAAAGGTGAGATGGTAAAGAGTCTGGAGGCTGTGTAACATTATTAAGTAATGAAAACAAAGACTTGGTGTTACCTTTATTAAAAGAAATCAACTGAGTGTAATAGTTAGATCTGGTTTGAGCTATACAGTCCTTGTACTAAAGTAAATGATTTTTATGTAACTCTTTGTGGACAAAGAGCCAAGTTTTTTTATATAACCGTTCAAGTTGCCTGCCCTTTGCTTTCAGAAGCCGAAGTTCAGGCATAAACCAGGGAGCAGAAAAAGAAAAAGAAACAGATCTGGTTTTTAGCGGAGCAAGAGAATTAAGAATACCATTGAGACCAGTGTTATAATATGAGACCAGTTCTTCGGGATTGGAAAAATTATAAAAGTCCATTTGGGAATCAATTCTAGAAGACTGAGAATTCAAGCTAATATTCTTAATATTACGAATAAGATATGAGACAAGGGAGCTTAGTAATAGAAAAAGTAACTTTAGCATTAAAAGAAAGGAGAAAATGATCAGTTATAGTGAGTTCATCTGCTGTAAGATCGAGAGGGACAACACCAGAGCAACAGATCAGGGCCATTTATCATGCTAGCATTGATTACATACTTCCTTTTTCCTCAGTGGATACATTATTATTCTTAGTGGCCATTACCTTTCAATCAAGTAGGCCCTAGTGGTAGGATTTGTGTTATCTTGTTATAATGTCTTTTCTACGTTTAACCTTTGTTTTCTTCTTGCCCCTTTGGGTACTGGTTTTCTCAGTTTTTATTTTGGCTTTCACAGTATTTTGACCCATGCTTCTCCTAACCTCCATTACTAACTTAATTATCTCCTGGTTTTGTTGTACTCACAGTAATTCTCAGTCACCTTTACACATCCTTAGCAAAACAGTAACAGTTAAAAGTTTTTAGTTAAAATGGAATTAATCCTTACAATTACCTAAGGTTTTATCTTTTTTATACATACAGATATATATATATATATATATATATATATATATATATATATATATATATATATATATATATATATATATATATATATTCCATTTATATTTAAAGTTATGAGTATAAAGCCTTGGTTTTAAGTATTGTATACTTGAGTTTTTTTTTTTCTGACTTGTTAATACAAGTCTTCCTTAGTCATTTGTATGACCCATGGGCGTCACAGAACATATATTGTGAATAAAATTGTTTAATTGTGGTACAATACTGTGTCATTTCACTGCTAATTTTGCTTGTGCATGGTTAAATTGCTAAGAGACAAGATGACTGGGGTGGCATGGTGGTGCAGTGGTAGCGCTGTTGCCTCACAGTAAGGAGACCTAGGTTCACTTCCCGGGTCCTCCTTGCGTGGAGTTTGCATGTACTCCCCGTGTCTGCTTGGGTGTCCTCCAGGTGCTCTGGTTTCCTCCCACAGTCCAAAGACATGCAGGTTAGGTGCATTGGTGATTCTAAATTGTCCCTAGTGTGTCCTGTGGTGGGCTGGTGCCCTGCCCAGGGTTTGTTCTGAGTGTTGGCTGGGATTGGCTCCCTGTGACCCTGTGTTAGGATATAGCGGGTTGGACAATGACTGACAAGAAAGTTGTGCTATGCCTGTACAGCATGGAAGTAAACAAGAATTTGCTTTTTCATTTACAGTATTTGTTTAATAGTGTGTTACTGTGTCTTCTTCTTTGGTTTCTCCAAAACACATATCTGTTAAGTGCATGTGCCTTTTTGTATATATATATATATATATATATATATATATATATATATATATATATATATATATATATATATATATATATATATATATATATATATATATAGCTCCCTCCTGTGGCCCCACGGCATATTATTCATGTCCAGATTTGTGATTGATGGGTGGAGCCATTGCCCCGAGAGGGAAGTCTTCCTCCAAAAGTAGCAACACAAAGACATGATTTTTAAAAGTTTTTTCAAATTGCCTCTGTCCTCCTGGCATTCTTCCCCTACGGGACTGAAAACAATAAGGAACATTTTGACATGTAATTTCAGGTCAGTCAAAGAATATTTTTTACGGCGGCGTCTTCAGGGCTGGAAATTACAGATACTGTTGATGTTGTGATTTTATAATAAGTAAAATGAAAATTTCCTAAGCTCCCAAAACATTTTGGGAGCTGATGAGAATCATTTCGACCGGCAGAACACTAATTAGCAATGCTTCCTGCTGCTCAGGTCAAACATACAGTATATACTGTTTTGGCGATGCTGTGGCGATTCCTGATTCCGCAGTCTTCGGGGTTTGTTATCCACAGAAATATTTGATTCAGGTCCTCTGCAAACGACGCTAGAGTATCCTGCGGCTACGCCACTGTGAACGATAGGGGCGCCTCGCTCCCTTGAACCCCTGTCCACGACTCCAGACACCAGGTAAAAGTCCTCCAGTTGACTTTATTTTCTTGCCACAGTGTACAAAGCACACTCTCCTCCACAATACTCATTAACAACAATAATACAACAATAAACCAATCCTCCAGCTCCCAGACGCGTTGCCACCCTTCCACCCAGCTCAGCTCGTTGTCTGGGAGTTCCCACAGTCCTTTTATACCTCCTGACCCGGAAGTGTTTCTGCCCAATAGTCCACAAGTCCTTTTCCTTCCGGGTCAGCCTGCAACGGGATAAAGCAGAGATTTGTGATTGATGGGTGGAGCCATTAAAAAGTAGCAAACAAAGACATGATTTTTAAAAGTTTTTTCAAAGTCGTCATTTTGACATTAATTTCAGGTCAGTCAAAAAATATTTTTTACAGCAGGGAAATTACAGATACTGTTGATGTTGTGATTTTATAATAAGAAAATGAAAATTTCCTAAGAAAAACATTTTGGGAGCTGATGAGAATCATGTCCTAATTAGCAATGCCTGCTGCTCAGGTCAAACATACAGTATATACTGCAGCCTGCAACAGCTCAATATTTAATTAGGTGGCTTCTTCCAGATTGTAGTGCAATTATCTGGCACACCCTCTATCGGCTCCTTATTATCTTAATCAATCCTCAGAAGCCAAGCTTGTTATTAAGAAGCATGGTGTATAGCGGCAAGAATCCTTTCTAAGCAACTGGATACCGTGGAAAATAACTTAAATAATTACAGCAGTTTGATATTTTATAGCTTATCTTCAGTAAAGCAGAAAAGAAAGCCTTAGGATAACTTAATTGTCTTTTTAAAGCTGCAGTTCATAAAAGTTATACAGTTGTTTTAGCTGTTAAAAGTGAACTTTTTTATATTATTAAATGAAAGTAAGCTCATTGCTATTTGTCTTATTCTATGCTTCTTCAAATGTTTTAGATGAAATTACCCTGATAGTTTTTACTAGTTTTGTAACCTTTTACTGGTATATTTCACTGATAAAATTATCTCACTGCATATAAATAGAACTGTAATAATCCTTTAGTTTTACGCAAACTAAGGACAATGACATCCACCAGGACAATGGACCCAGATAGACACATGTAAAGGTACAGTATATTAAAAACCAGATAGCAGAATAGTGTGATTTTAATTTACTTTTTAATTTAAAATAGCAAATGGAATTAACAGAATGGAATGAAGAATATGAGAAAGAGGGCCACTCACTTACTATCACAATAGACTGACTGTAACCCATGGGTGTTAAATTCAGATCGTGGATGACCACAAAAGCTGTAGGTTTTCGTGCCAACCACTTTCATACTGAGAAACCAATAACTGGTGCAAATAGAACCTACTTCTTCTGTAAGAAAAAATTCACTGTCACAAAGCCCATCTGTGAAGCTTCTCAGCGACCACTTCTTACTAACTGTTTCATATTCTTGTTCTCTTTTTGGACGATTTATTGTGGCACCTGACACCACTAAGCCTCTGACAAAACAAATTCTTGTGGTCTTGCAAATGGACTTAAAATATATTTTAAACAGCAGTATCACCAGAGACAGGCTAAATAGTCTGACCATTGTGCAATTTCACCAAAATCTTGAACATCACCCTGCACAGTATTTCATAGATCAGAAAAGATCTGCTAGATGTCATTTTTCCTCCAAGGACAGCTGTATATTTTCTCCTGGAGCTGCTTTAGCTGAAGTTTTAATTTTTTCTGTCTCTTCTGAGTAGTAAAATACAATACCTGATTTTCCATAGCACTTAAAAAAACTGGCACACAAACCTTCTTAGGTTAGTTTTCAAGCAATTTCATTTAGCGCTGTGCTTGGTGGTTGTAGTTACTAGGTATTTAACAGGGACCACCCATTTGTGCTGTTGTTGGAGGAGAAGTTGTTGTTATCTTGGCAGGGAATGCCAGAATGCATTACCCACACAGAAAAGCTGATGAACATGAAAGTACAGAAGACTTGCACAATAACAAATAGAGGCATGTGGTTTTTTAAAGGTAAGCCTTTAAGATAGCATTTAATTATTGGTTCTAGCATTGTAGGTGTTGCTACTTCTCTGGAGCTAGACTATATAGAACTGATGTAGAAAATTGATGGATGTTTTATCTCTGTGATCATTTTCCATTTTTTACCCCAGTTAGGTGTTCTTAACAATGTCGTTGACCTAAATTTTATCTTATGCATCTGTTGGCCAGAATAAATATAGTTGGCATACTCTTTATATGAGTTCCACAACAAAGGCTTCAAAATGTATTAAAAATTTGAATTAATAAATGTTTGAGAGATAAATGATTTGATACATTTTTCTATGAGAGGAAGAATACTAAATAAAAAGCAACTTTAATAAAATGAAATTGTTTTTAGACTGGTTACATGTGCTGTAGTCTTTACTGGCAGAGGTTAGGAAAGCTGTTGTGTAGCTTTAGGTTTTAATAAGAGTTTCCCAACTGATAAAAGAAAAGCAAATGTCTTTTTGTACATCACGGTCTGTCTAAAGACTATGTCAATTTTAAACAGATTACTTTGTGCTTCTTTTAAGATTTAATGACTAGGCTTTTAATTAAGATTACTACATGTTGTTTGGGAGCACTTACTGACAGCACATGCATGTAGTTTTGCAGATAAATGGTAAATGTAACCCATTGTCAAACGAGTCAAACTAATGTGTTTCCATCAGAAAAAGAAAACTGCTACCAGTAAAACAAGCTTTTTGTGTTGATGTCAAGACACAACCATTTGAGCTCTAAATAAAGACACATTTACGAGTTAAGTTGAATTTGAGGGTTACCTTTATTATGTGCCAATGGCAGCTGACTGGATGTCATGTAAGATTTAGCCTTTTCTTTCCTGTGTTTCATATTGTGTAACAGGGATTTGATTTGCAGCCAGTTATATCAAATGTCAGTGCCGGAATATCAGCATGGGAAGTTAAGCAAATGATCAGGATTGGAAGCTTAAAGTGTGTTAAGCTGATACCTTTACTATAAGGATTTGCATTAGGCATACCATTAAAAAGCAATAACTAGACAAGGCTGGACGAAAATTATACTGCCCCATGTTGTATTTGTGAATATGATATGAACATTAAAAAGAAAAATTTGAAGGAAACACTGGGAAAGGGTGTATATATAGCACTACAGAGTTATGCCGCTTGAGAGTTCTGAAGCATACAAGTCCCAGAAAGTTCCAAAAAACACCCATCAAAAACTCATATAACACAGAGGGCCACAGAGAATCTTTAAAAATAAAAGATTTATGCTTAATGACAGTAATGTAAGATAACATGAAACTCCATTGAAGCACAAAAAGAGGAATTGCCCAAAAAAGCAAAGGCAATTCAAGGCAAACAAAGTTCTAATACAAAACATAAGGCAAAGTCAAGAAACAGAGCACAGGTTCAAAATCCAGAGAATTACAAAAGTACAAAAAAATAATTACAAAATCCGGGAACTCTCCATACCACAAGCATATTCATTTCAACTACCAGAAACTGTGGGAAACCCTCACCTTTATAGGGCTGAGGGCAGTCCCTGGTGGTGATGGGCACGAATCCTGCTTCTTGGTGAACCACCCACATGGAACATAAGGAATAACAGATACACAGAAACTAAATCTATACTAATAAAAGGCAAAGCCCTCACTCACTCACTCACTCACTCATCACTAATTCTCCAACTTTCCGTGTAGGTAGAAGGCTGAAATTTGGCAGGCTCATTCCTTACAGCTTACTTACAAAAGTTGGGCAGGTTTCATTTCGAAATTCTATGCAAAATGGTCATAACTGGAACCTATTTTTTGTGCATATACTGTAATAGACTGCAGCGCGATGGCTGTGGGAGGCGGAGTTGTGTGTCGCGTCATCACGCCTCCCACGTAATCACGTGAACTGACTGTGAACTGTGAAAACAAGGAGGAGCTCCAAAGAACGCTGAAGAAAACATGCATTATACAATTGAGAAGGCAGCGAAACAATAAGAAGTGAGTGAGTGACGCATACAAGCATATTCATGAGTTCAGCTACTGCAGAAACAAAGCACAGTGTAAACCGTAAGTTTAAATTAAGTTTATAGACAGGCTGCCGCTGGCGTTTGTCATGCACAGTGATGCATACAAGCATATTCACGAGTGCAGCTACTTTGGAAACAAAGCACGGTGTAAACCTAAAGTTTAAATTAAGTTCATAGACAGGCTGCCGCTGGCGTTTGTCATGCCCACTACTAATACGATATTTGCGGGATACAAGTTTAATGAGAGGACGCAGGGTATAAACGAGAGTTTTGATCACTTTGTGACTAAGTTAAAATTGCTGGTATAGGATAGTGCTTATGCAAATTCCAAGAGACTGTGTTTGTGGGGGGGACTGACATCATCATCTCCCCTCCCATTCACCTCATTTCATTCATTTCATTTCGCTCTGAGCTGAGCTCCGCAGTTAACACGTTCTTGCGGAAGCAACTTTGTGACGCTGCCACAAAATACTGACAGAAAAATCCACAAATTAATACACACGCTGTCTCTAGGGTTTCTCCACACTCTGAATCTTCCAGGCACTACTGAGCATAATTTAATTTTGAGGGTTGGGACACCACCAATATTACTGAAAACCTTACAGCCACCGAGACTTTGTAACGGCAAAAGAACCTAATTGAGGCAACTATTTTTACTGGCAGGGGAGAGAGTTTGTATTCCTCGCATCCCCGTTATACTCTCTGAATTCCCATTTCAATTCAAATGCCTCCAATTTCCAGTAAGGCTCTGCTTCGCGATGACATTTAATAAGTCTCAGGGACAGACCCTACAAAAGGTTACATTGACAATAATGTTATGTTATTTTTAAAATGTTTCCTTTTCTTAGCACAAGCACAGCTGAGAAGCTTCGATGCATGTGCTCCATAACGCGCTAAAAATAACGATTTAATCACACTTTGCATTCCAAGCAAAGGGGAACTTTTGTCAATGCATGATTTCCTGGTACATCGATTACATTGATGCACACATCAGAGCTACAAAAATGGAAGAGTCTGAAGAAAGCGCGTCGCTAGAACTGATCGGAGGCAAATTTCATTTCAAAAGACTACCCGACGGAAGCCTTGATAAAAGCGTGGTTTTATGCAAACTGTGCAAAAATGAGTTTGCATACCACCGACGCACTTCAACCTTACGGTACCATTTAAATGCAAAACACGTTACAGCAAACACAGAAACTGTGTATGCTGTTAGCACTAACAGTGCGAGTTCGAGTACCAACAAAAGGTGTCGGCAGCCCAAACCTGATGAAATGACTGGCTTCAGGACCAAAATTAGTAAGTCAACATCGGTCAAACATACAAATTCTCTCGCAAAATGGATTGCTTTGGACTGTAGACCACTAACAGTGGTGGAAGATAGGGGGTTAGAAAATGTGCTACAGTTAGCGTCAGGTGATCCAACTTTTCAACTGCCGTGTTGAGAGACTATTTCAAGTAAAATTCAACAGCTTTATGACACTGAAAAGCAAGCAAATTTAGATGCATTACAGAAATCAGACTTTGTGGCTCTTACTGGGGATCATTGGACTTCCGTGACCGTTAGTAATTTTACTTACATCTAATTACAAAATGTTCAATGATCACACTGTTTTAGCCTAATGTACAAAATAATTTTGGCTAAGGTTACTCAGAGTTTAAAGGTGAAACTGGTCAAATTACCTTTTATGTTTCTGCCTTATTTTTTAAGAAGAAAACTGCACTTTATTTAGAAATTTTTCTTATTATTTAAAGACAATACCATTCTGAACATGTACTTAAAGTACTTACAATACCACTTTATTTTTAAGTCTGCCCAAGGGATGATATTTTTTTTTCTGTTTTGAATTGAAATACAGTTTAAATGCATTTTCTTTCAGAAATTAAAAGAGCTTGAGTTTACAATATTCATGTCCATATCTATTATTTGATTCTGTCACCCACTAAAACCCTTTTACATTAAAAAACACCTTTGCGCTTTGGGGCAAATTTACTTGTCTTGATTACATGCGATTAATCAAGATTAATTAATTACAAAGCCTCTAATTAATTAGATTATTTTTTTTAATTGAGTCCCACCCCTAATATATATATATGTATGAATATATATGTAGATATATATATGCATATATAGTATATATATATATGTGTGTGTGTATATATATATATATATATATACACACACACACATATATATATACATATGTATGCATATATATATATACAGGTATGTATATGTGGATGTATATGTATATGTATATATATATATATATATGTGTGTATATGTATATATATGTTTATATGTGTGTGTGTGTATATATATATATATTGTGGTAGATAGGGGGCGCTCTCTCTCCCTTGAACCCCTGTCCATGACTCCAAACACCAGGTAAAAGTCCAAATTCTGATTTTATTAAATCTCCACAGTGCACAAAGCACACTCTCCACCACTATACTCACAAATCACAAATACTAATCACAATAAACAATCCTCCAGCTCCCAGACGCATTGCCACCCTTCCACCCAGCTCAGCTCGCCGTCTGGGAGCTCCCACAGTTCTTTTATATCTCCTGACCCGGAAGTGTTCCCAATCCCTAGTCCATGTGATTCTCAATCACTTCCGGGTCAGGTAAAAGCTCTTCTCTTCAACCCGGAAGCCCGTCGCTCTTCCTATGATGAACTTCCGGGTCATAGGGCACGAAGAAGTCCTCGGTCCTCCCTGCAGCTCCTTCTTGTGGCCTCCATGGCATCCAGCAGGGCTGTGCATAAAAACCACATTGTCCATTATGCCCTGCTGGTCTTCTGGGGACCTCCATGCTGCAAGGAGGGCTCCACTTGGCGGCTTGGGGGTATTGGCCGGGATAAACGGCCGGCCATCCTCCACAATATCTATATATATGCCAGCAACACTTATGACAATGACAAAACAATTACATTGTCAATCATGTTACGTTATTATTAAAATGTTTCCTTTTCTTTTTCATTACTTCTTAAACACACTACGTCTCTGCTGCGAAGCGCGGGTATTTTGCTAGTAAATAATAATTTTAACATAAAAACAATCAATATTGAACAAATCAGATTTTAGAAAAGAATTTGAATGTCTACCATGAAAGGAACCCTGGAGTAAACAAAACACATACTGTACCTCATGTGTTTGTCTTTTCCATTTTTTAGCCAAGAAGAAACAATACTGAACTCGCCACTCTACCAGCTGTACTGGGACTCCTTGCAACAATTAGTGGGATTTACTTTTACTTTATTGATGTTTATTATTATATTAAACTTTATAGATTATAAGTATTATTATGACCAAATTAAACTTCTGTTAAGGTCTTATTACACAACAGAACAAGAGTAATAGCTATAGGTAGTAGCCCATTTGTTAACATTCTGCTGTGCACTAGCATCTTAAAAATGTAAGGGATGATGTCTCAATACATCATGTGACTTCTGTATCACTTGGTCAGCAATGAGCCTAATGACCATCAACTACATGACCATGCAGAAAACAAAACAAAATCGGTGGTGATTGTGACAAAATCCATCCAAGATGGTGTCATAATGACCTTACCTTCATGACAAATAAATAAACAATGAAAAATACACATGTAAAAATGAAAATTAAATCATGAAAAACATATTCTAATACAAAAATCATTGTTATTTACATAAAATATAAAATGTTTGATTCTGTATATACTGGATTGCAGTAGGCAACAGCAAATACATGTACTGTAAATCACAACAGCTTCACAAATATTCTCTTCCTATTTTTCAAATTGAAAATACAAGCTTATTACTCTGCACTAACTTACTCTGGTAGATTCTTGATTTAAAAATAAAGACAGACATTATGCACAAAATTAGATGTTTACTGGTTCAGAGAATACAATAAGTTGTAAATAAGTAAATTTTCAGGCAAAATATAAAAGAAAATATAAAAAATGTAAAACAAAACACATTGAGCACAGGTCTGAGAAACATGAAATTTAAACCTGTTAAAAGTCTGTAAATAAACACACCACAAAATGTATCACATATAAACAGACAAGAAAAAAAAACAATCATTGACAAAGAAGGTGGGAGTTTATTCATCCTCAAGGCACCACACGGACAAAGCCAAAGTCTTACAAGAATAGAGAATGGAATAAAGAAGCAAAGAGACATAAAAGAAAGATGCAGAGAATTTAGAAGAGCTTTATAACTCTCCAGTTTTCCTGCCTCTGACACTTGATCAATATCAGTAGGTGCCTTCATCTGTCAATCTCTGATGTATGTCCTGGAGCCTCAGAACACAGGAGGACACATGTAATGTGAGTGGTAAGAGTGATGTAGGTAATGTATTACAGTGTAAGAAAAAAGTCCTTTGTTTGCAGCATCAGCTTCCCTCCTAACATTTAATGTAATTGTAAATTAAGTTCAATAAATGTCACAAACCACTTCCAGGAATATTTGTTTTTTTTAACCTCACGTTTAGTTGAAGTGTCCCAGAAATAACAGAACAAACAAAAGGAAATTAACATTTTTGTGGGCTTCCGATCAAATGCTGACTTTACAATGCAATCCAAATTCACTATTTTAACAATTTAGGTATCTCTCATAAAGTCCACTATGATTAATAAATCTTGGATTTGGATGAAGCCATCACATATAAATGTTACTTCAAGATAATAATTCTTTTATTTTGTACAGACGTCAAACTCTGAATCTCCTTCAGAAAACAGTTGAGTTATTTAATAATCTCCATTATATTTAAACATATGTTCCAAACAGAAGTGCATGGCAGTATGAAACTGACAAGAGGCCCTATTTGTGTAGATCAATTATATCAATGATATCTTGGTTACCAGCCAATACTGCTAATGCTTCAGTTCTAAATTACTGAATGATACAAGGAGTTTCATGCTTTATTAGATAAATGGAAGACAGCTTTACTGTTACATCACTGGAAGGTTTTGTAGATATTGAAAAGTACTGTAATTGGTTACCAGAACTAAGGAATCAAGTGCGTATTTTCCATTAGAGCAGAATTGGTTGACATCATCAGCAGAGACAGTTGTGCTTGAACCATATCTGTGCATGAGCTACAAAAAATGTAAATAAGTTATAAATATAAATCTATCCATCCAGTTCAAAATTGCAGGGATTGGACTCTATTCTAGCACATTTTACATAGACAAAGATGAGGTATTGGTGGACACATTCATAATGACACCTCCACTCACTCATCTACTAAATTACCTGACAGTTTTACTGGTTAAGTAGGTGAGTATGAGAAAGTAGGCACCTCATTTGCCAGTTGTGGTGTGTAGACAATGCTGTTGAGTTAAACTAAAACTGTGCAGCAAAAATAAATAAAAAGAAAATCTTCTGTTCCTATGCGTGAGGGTTTTCCTGGGTTAGTAAGTATCTGGTACCTGCATTTAAGTAAGATTCTACGTACATTTTATTTGTTGTCTTATTACTGATTGATGTACATTATTCACATTAGATCTTGCATTATGCCTCAACATATGTATTCATGTAGAGCAAGCTCTGCAACAGGGAATGCATTATATGTGTATGTGCCCTGATGTGAATACTATTGTGGAAAAATGCATTTGCATTAAGTGGACTTGGATGCTGCAGGCAATGACCACAGCTCAGTACAGTCAGTTAGTAGTCAGTAGTAATCACAACACAGCAAAAAATTATGGAGGAAGCACTAGTTTTTCCAAAGTAACACCTCTAATAATACAAGGACACTTTTTCCTACCCTATGCAATTCTTTGGAATTAACTGAGGCCCCTGCCATATATGACTGTTGAATCAGCACACTTTATATGTGATACAGGCTTGACTAGTACAAGGTTAACCCAGAATTACCATCTAACCTAACCTAAACTATTCAAATGTATATTATGAATATGTTTTATATACTGCAAGTGTGCATATATAAATAATGTGTTATACACTGCAAGTGTGTATACGTAAATATTTCATAATATATGTATGTATATAAAATGTGTTTGATTTAACAGGGTTAGAACAAACAAATTAAGACCCAGGAGTTCTAGAGGTCAATCCTGAACTGAAAAGTAGTTGGGAAAACCAACCTAGAAGTGGTCTCAAGCTGGGTGATTAAAAAAACTTGTTCTGATAAGGCCTTCCAATGAGTGTGGACTTGAAAAGAAAGGTTTGGCACATGTTCAACTGGTGGAGGGGAAGGACAGACAGGGTGAGAAGAAGAAAGGAAACAACAAGCAGACGGGAACTGAGCTGCATCCAAAACCTTGAAAGCAAATGTTCTGCTGCCATATGTTATGTGAATCACACCCAAGAAAGGTAAAGAAATAATAGTACTGAAAATGGTGACAAAAATTTAAAATAACACCATAAAATTACAACATGCATGTATTATATATTTGTGTTGCCCTCTTTTTAATTTCTGTATATAGCAGTGCTTGAAGTGGGCCTTTTCTGAAGAAATGTAGCACTGGCACTTCTTACAACCTCTTGGTACTGTCATGCCACAGTTCTTAATTCGCTGGTAATGTTCCAAGAAGAAAACAAGCCTTCCTTAGCCCCTTATCTGGCCCACCTCCTTTTTAATTAGTGCAGACTTAAAGCATAAGCATGTAAAAGGATTCCGGATCAAGGCAAAATATATTTGAATGCTACCCTAAACCAAATACTTTCTTTTGTGATGGTTTATTTTCAGTTATGTCAGGTGTCATGGAGGTGCAGAGGGAGAGTCATCTGATATTCTGACTAGCGTGTCAAATGTTAAGCTCAAATCACAATCTCAGTTCTTCTTATAGCAGGCGTTGTATTCACATGCTTTGTTTCAGTCAAGTTGTCATATGAGTTGCTTACATATCTTCTTGTAATATCTTAAAGCTCCAGAGATGACATATAGATAGATAGATACATAGATAGATAGAAATGTATTTGTCCTCAGGGGGACACTAGAAGTACATTTGCTAAAGACCACAAAAGTTTTGCAGCTTTTTAACATTATTTTTTATTGCATCAATTTTTTTCTATCATAATTTTTTTTTCTCCTACCAAAACTTTTTTTCTACAATGTATTTTTCTTTTTTCCCATTATCCGGATGGTCCCCTTCCAGGCTCATCCAAGGCATGCGGTAGCACACTGGAACAAGAGGGGACGTTTTCGCTAATGGTCTCATCTTCTTTTTACCTTACAACTCCAAGAAACCAAATGTTAAGGATAACGGAACCTGAGAAGTCCTGCCACTTCTGGTTCAAACGAAATAAAAGCAGACATTCCCCAAAGGTTATTGTCATATGTATATATATATATATATATATATATATATATATATATATATATATATATATATATATATATATATATATATATATATTGGACCTGAGCACTCAAGAGGTTGGCCCCCCGCAAAGCCTGATGACTTTTTGTTTAAATGGCACTAGAGGGCGATAGTGAGGCAATTGCCTACTTTCTTAATGTTTGAACACCATTGAGTGCCTGTTGCTTTACTTCCTGTTCTAATTAAACAGGGTTGGTCAGATTTGCACCCAGCTATTTTGGACTCTGCCTTTGTTTCTTGCCTTCTACACCATCTATTTTATTTTCTCCAGTTTCACTTAAGGTTTCATAACTAGGCTTCATCGTTATTCATAAAAGTACATCATTCTACAATTACTTTTTAAGAGAAGAGTTGAGTTCAAGGGCATATGTATGTTTACTAAGTTGGTAGCAGTTCTTGTCCCTGTTAAGAAAAAGGAAAAAAAATTCTATTCAGAATTTCATATCATTTCTAACCTGTAATGGATTTAAGTATTAAGCTTACAAGGATTTGTTCTGACTTTACTTGGTAAGGTGTGATTTTATCCCACAATTCTCCCCTACAGCTTTTATTGCTTTTATAGGTAATGGAAAAGAAGAAAACATATAGCTAATGTTATCTTCAGCACGTCTTGAGCATTGGTGTTTACTTTGTGCCAATACAGTATGTTCAAATATAGAGGCTCAAGGACAAAAATTTTAATTTATATTATGAGATCAGAAGTGAAATAAAGTTCATCATGTTTGCTTAAAGTATATGCATAGCAAGGTATAATACTGGTTTTAGAATTGTAATAAATATTAATATAAGTGAATGAAATGTATAAATTTTAATTCCAATGAATATGTTAGAAAACCGTTTTGCAGATGTATAAGTTGACTGTTGAGTGATGCCTTGAACAAAAGGGATTAATGCCATCCTTTACAATCTGAAAACAAAATGGCAAAATTATTAATAGTGTGCAGCACAATGTGGATTACTAAAATATGATCTATGGATTTTAAATGGGCAAAGAAAAATATTTAAAGCAGAAAAAATATATTTAGCTGCTCAGAAATATAAAAAGACGATTTCTATAACACAATATCTCACAGTTAAGATAAGCCAAAGGATTAACACCACATCAAACAGTTTTGAAAGATTGTCTGCACCTCATCGATAAGAATGTGGGATGTAAACATAGTTAAAATCAAGCATTTACTCTTTAATAGGATAATGGAAGATGGAGCTTAAACATGCATAAAGCTGTTTGAATGATTCATACCATGAAATGCTTATAATAATTCAAACATTTATAAGCGCTTACACTGCCTATTTAAAGTAGTAAATAATAGTAAAGTAGATGGCATTGAACAAAAGTCTTATTATGTTTGCTTTCTTCACAACAAGGAAAATCGAAAAGCAATTACATCTAAATGTTTTTTAATGGACTGTTTTTTTCCACACATATTTGTTAATTTTAGAGTTGTAAAACCCACCATGAATCTTATGCACAGCCTTGGGAAAAGCAGCTTTCCTCAGGCAAATGTCTGCTAATAAAATTAAAACTTTAAAAATCAATATTCTGCTACTAGATTAGACACAGCATATAGTTAAACATACATCTAAATACACCGGCAACACAAAGAGTGACAGATTGTGCTATAATGGAGGATTTTCATTTGGATTTTTGTGATGGCCTATTCAAGCTCATTTTTCGTTTACTCATTTTAACCTCCAAATCACTCTGTTATTAAGATTCAATTTGGAATAATTAGAATGAAACACTTTACACATAAATTCTAAAGCAGATTTTTGAAACTAACTACATTGTCACCCAACACATATTGGCATATCACTCAGCCTTTGGGTGTTTCAGAAAACTGAGGACAGATGGGAATTGGGGGAGATTCCTTTATCTTTCATTCCTATAACTGTTAGGCAGACAGCTTTTTCTTTTTTACTCTCCTTCTCTTTCTTGTTAGTATAAGGTTGATTGGTTAAGAAGCAGTTAGATCTGATATGTAGAAGAGCTTTATATTAAGGAGGGGCAAACGGAATTCACATTCTGTCCTGAGTGAGAAATATGAAGCCCAGGATTAGTGCTGCTCTGGCTACAAGTGCCATTATTTGGAACAGCAGAAGACTTAGCAGTAGTCCTCAGCTTTTGACTACTAAACAAAAAAAGTGATACTGCACATTAATTTAAAATCTGTTTCATTAAACTAACCTTCACTGTAACCTTTAATTGTGAGATTAACTAATTTACTGATTCTGAATTATAGATAATCTGTAAGTGGACACTTTTGCATAGTTTTGCAAAAAGGACAGAATATATGACAAGAATACACATTCAAACTGTATGAATAGCAATAACAAGGTGCTAGGCAGAAACCAATTTTTGAAGATAGGTCCATCCATCCATCCATCCATCCTCTTCTGCTTATCCGAGGTCAGGTCGCGGGGGCAGCAGCTTAAGCAGAGATGCCCAGACTTCCCTCTCCCCGGCCACTTCTTCCAGCTCTTCCGGGAAAATCCCAAGGCGTTCCCAGGCCAGCCGGGAGACATAGTCCCTCCAGCGTGTCCTGGGTCTTCCCCGGGGCCTCCTCCCGGTTGGACGTGCCCGGAACACCTCACCAGGGAGGCGTCCAGGAGGCATCCTGATCAGATGCCCGAGCCACCTCATCTGACTCCTCTCGATGCGGAGGAGCAGCGGCTCTACTCTGAGCCCCTCCCGGATGACTGAGCTTCTCACCCTATCTTTAAGGGAAAGCCCAGACACCCTGCGGAGGAAACTCATTTCAGCCGCTTGTATTCGCGATCTCGTTCTTTCGGTCACTACCCATAGCTCATGACCATAGGTGAGAGTAGGAGCGTAGATCGACTGGTAAATTGAGAGCTTTGCCTTATGGCTCAGCTCCTTTTTCACCACGACAGACCGATGCAGAGCCCGCATCACTGCGGACGCCGCACCGATCCGCCTGTCGATCTCATGCTCCATTCTTCCCTCACTCGTGAACAAGACCCCGAGATACTTGAACTCCTCCACTTGGGGCAGGATCTCTCCCCCAACCCTGAGAGGGCACTCCACCCTTTTCCGTCTGAGGACCATGCTCTCAGATTTGGAGGTGCTGATTCTCATCCCAGCCGCTTCACACTCAGCTGCGAACCGATCCAGAGAGAGCTGAAGATCACGGCCTGATGAAGCAAACAGGACAACATCATCTGCAAAAAGCAGTGACCCAATCCTGAGTCCACCAAACCGGACCCCTTCAACACCCTGGCTGCGCCTAGAAATTCTGTCCATAAAAGTTATGAACAGAATGGTGACAAAGGGCAGCCCTGGCGGAGTCCAGGGCTGCCCTTTGTCACCGATTCTGTTTTTTGAAGATAGGTAGAACTGAATAATCAATTTGACAGTAAACTCTGCTTTTTCATTTATGTTTTAAAACAATATATACATTGTAACAGTCTAGAAAATGAATGCAGGGGCAGCGTGTCCTAAAAAAACAGGCAAACGGGTTGTTCAGAGTGCTGTAGAGTGGGGCAGCCAAAGGAGCCCCATCTGCCACACTCAGATAAAGCAGCAAGAAATTTTTAAGGAAGTTCTTTTTTTTATTTCTTGGCAAAAAAAAGGAAAACAAATTTGAGAGGTGGTTGACATGTTTTTTTGTTTTTTTGTCTGTTTTGGGCACTGCTGTTTTTTTTCTGAGTTTGCTCTGTCCAGTTAAGGCAGTCAAACAGTAAAACCGTTGGTTTTTGGAGTGCTACAACCACTTGCCTTTGTGGTTGATTTCTCCTGCCTGGAAAGGGATATTACAACATATTTTAATCCATACTAAATTCAGTTAAGGCTCTCCCATTACTCAACTCTGAATTGGAGGTTTCAGACTTGCAAAGTATCAATGTGTTTTAACAACCAATGAATATGCTGCCTGACAGTACTGGAGGCTATACAAATGTTTTCCTGGTGTGGTGAGTTTAGCCACAGTCTCTTACAATCTTTGCCCTTTTTCTGTTATTTTGTGGTACAACAGATATGAGTCATTGGGCAGACAATGCTCTTTTCTGTATTTGCGGACCAAAATGGCCATTTAAATATTTTCCTTAAGGCCACATTGCATACATTGTAGTTCTGGCAATACGCTAATTCATTGTCAGCTCTCTCACACACACAGGAGCCTTCCCTACACTTTAGGACAACATCAAACTCGTTCACAGCATGCTATGGCCGAGTCTCTGGGGCTGTCAACCTACTGAACGGACAGTTACAGATGCACACCTCAGCTGCCCATGACTGGCTAAGATTATGTGTAACCTATAAAAGCTGTGACTGAAAATCACTGGAAAATCATTTAATGTTATGAGGCTTAAGGAAATAATGTTTCTATGAAGCTTTCATTTGTCAATAACAAAATCAAAACAGCTCAGCTGTAAAGAAATACTTAGTTTAAATACATCAGAGTTGCACAGTTCAAGGGGTTAACTGGCAATGGTTGTCAGTCTTTACTTTAATCTGATGAACCATGAAGCCAGCTTGTTTTTGAGTGATGCAGCATCTTTGCATGTCAGGTACTCCTGACCTTAACTATCAAATGCTGTTGCCTCTGTGAATCTGAATTTCAGTTCAGAATATACTGCTTGAAAAACCAAATCACTGAAAGAAGAGTGTTAATGCTAATGGAGGAGTTTCAAAGTGGCATGAGTGGATCCCATCTTAATGCACTCATTTTAGGAACCCACTTTATCCATTATAGTAGTACAAGGAGGTGTACCCAGCCTTGGTAACTCACCTGTTGACATGCTGATGCCATTTCATGTAGTGAAAGTCAAACAAACCCAGCAAGTCTTAATCAAAATTTTATTGCTCATGTAAATAACAAATACTGTATATACAACAATCAGCCACAACACTAAAACCAGTGACATGTGAAGTGAGTAACATTGATTATATCATTACAGTGGCACCTGCTGGGAGGTTAACTCTATTAAGCAACAAGTGAACAATCAGTTCTTGAAGGAGGAAAATAGGAAAAATGGGCAAGTGTGAGGATCTGAGCGATTCTGACTAGGGAAAGACTGTGATGGCTAGACAACTGCGTCAGAATATCTCCAAAACAGCAGGGCTTTTGGGTTGTTCCCAGTATGCTTTGTTTAATACCTACCAAATGTGGTCCCAGGAAGGACAACCTATGAATTGGGAACCAGATCATGGGTGCACAAGGTTCATTGATGTTCATGGGGAGTGAAGGCTAGCTTGTCTGGTCTGATTCCATGGAAGATCTACTATAGCACAAATTGCTGAAATGTATCAGAATATACAGTGAAATATGTAAGTACTGCTGTAATTTAATAAACTATATACTGTCAATGGAAAAACATAACTATGACTTAATCTAATACGTTTTATAAAAACTGAAGTAGTTTTATGCTGAATCGAAGAGAAAGCCATTCGTGTGACAGCATCCCTTTGGTTCATTCTTGCTCCCAGTAACAGTGTAAAATTGCACAATAAACAAAAAGAGAATTATGTCATCATGAAAATGTTGTACTCCATGTACTATTTTATGTGCCCAGCTAAATGAAATGTGTTGTTTTCCTTTTTACAAACAAATAGTCAAGACGCATCTCTGGAGCTTATATTTCTATGTTTCATTTGCAATGCTAACATTTCAATTGAAAATGTATATATATATATATATATATTGTGGACCACCAGGGGGCGTACCAGTCATCCTACCCGACACAGACAGGCAAAGACACAAGTGGAGGTGCAACACACCTTTCTTTTCCTAGTTGGGAACAGCTTCCCCCAGCTTCCCACCTTTACATCACAGTTCTCACATACACAAGGTACTAAAGCACACTGCTCACAGTCCTTTTCATCTCTTCTCTCTTTGCCTTTTTGTCACCACCACTCCTGCTTCAGCAAGCTTTGTCCTCTTCTTCCACCCAACTCTGGCTCTTGGAGTATTGGCTGCTGACTCATTTTAAAAGGCACCCAGAAGTGCTCCAGGTGCTCATTGATCGAGTTCCGGCAGCACTTCCAGGTGTGGTGGAATCGCTGCAGCCCAATGATCTGAACAATGCCCAATTGCCTTTTGGTGGTTGTCATGAGCCTGTGGTGTTATGGGTCCACAGCTCATTCAGCAAAAGCCATTTATTTAAATAAATAATCACTGCGCTCGCGGCTTAGTGAGGGGGTGTAGTGGCCGTAGCAAGCCACGGGGCGCATCTGTGATTGTTCCTGTGGCTAATGTGCTGCAGCTGCTATGGCCCCTCAATATAAAATAAGCACGCGTCATTTAGAAAGGAGATTAGAAAGAACAAAATAGAAAGAAAGAAAGGATGGAGGTTACAGGAAGCGAGGGAGCAAGTCGGTGCAAGAGAGAGAGAGAGACAAGGAGCGTGTGGGCGAACGAGCGCTCGTGGGCAGCTGCGAGGAAATCTGGGTGTTAGGCTGACACCCAGGAGTTGGAGTTGAAGTTGCTCCCACTGTGCGATCAGGTAGCGGGAGTGACCAGGGAAAGGCGACTGGCCGCGGAAGGCCGGAAAAGCAGCGGGAGTCGGGAGGCTTGGTGGTTGGATTCCTCAATGTGTGCATCCTGGCCGTTGTGCATGAACCAAGTCTCAGGCCTGGGATGAGTGCCAGACCGAAGCCAGGGATCGGGAGGTCTCCAGACCTGTGTGGATGGAAGTAGGAGGAAAGGGCAGCCGCAGAGAGAGCGTCTCGCCTGCTGCATAGCCCAAGCAGGAGAAGCAGGTGAGACGCTAACGCTAGCGTAGAAGAGCACCGGGCTTGTTATTGATTTTAAAGACTGCTTCCGGATGAACGTTTTAACCTCGTTTTAAAGGATTGTTTTTTTTTTCTATTGTTTTTACCTCCACGTTTTCTTTTATGGGATTATTTATTTAATGACTCTTGTTTTTGAAAGACTTTGGGAATCACTGCACTTTACTTGGAACACTGTTTTTGTTTGACTATTTTAATAAAAGCACTTTGCACTTTTTGAACCATCCCCTTGCTATGTTGTTGCCTCCACTGTCTAGCTCATCTCAGTGACATTATCAACGGTGTTGGGTTCAAGGGTTCCTGAACAGTGAATGGGAGCATGGAGCAGAACCCACATTGTCACAGAGCCCCAGTTGGGTGGATCATCCAAACTCCAAACCCATGGCCCTACAGCAAGTTGGGGGCTGCCCTGTAATGTTCTGGGGAAGATAATATATATATGCTGCCCAAACTTGACACAGACAGAAGCAGGACACAAGTTCAATACACACAGTTTTATTTTTTTTCTTTTCCCCTATGGTAAATGCCCCCGTTTCCCACCTGTACAGCATGGTTCCAAAACAAGCACAAAACACTCTTTACTTCTTTCTTTCTTTCTTTCTTTCTTAATCTGCCTCCACTTTAGCAAACTTTGTCTGGCTCTTTGAGTAGTGGTGACTGGCTCCTTTTATAGAGCACCCAGAAGTGCTCCAGTTACTCCACGACCTTCTTCTGGCAGCACTTCTGGGTGTGGCAGAAGTGCTGCAACCAAGGGCTCAGCAATTGTCCAGGCGGCCCCTGGCAGTGGCCATGGGTCCCAGCAGGATTGAGCTTCCCTGCTCCATGGCCCCACTGCAAGTCCCTCTAGTATTCTGGGGAAATAATGCCCCGAATAAGCTCCCTGCCACCGTCGAGGTGTCCCAGACAAATAAGAGCTCCAGCTGTTTACCACTCTATATATATATATTGTAACACACATGCACTTAGAAGGCAGCGATTTGTTATCAGATGGGGAGTCGTATTGTGGTACTAATGCCTCTCTCTCTACTTTTATAGAACCAAGGAAGAAAAATAACCCACTCAAACCATCAACAAATTCCACCCTGGAAAATGGCTCCACATCAATATCCACTTTTGGTCCTATTTTGATGACGACACTTCCGCCTAGCCCAAATGCCGTCACTTCCGGACCCACACTGATGACGTCACTTCTGTTCAGTCCGAACGACGTCACTTCCGTCCAGCCCGAATGACGTCACTTCCGGTCCCTTCCTGCCACATCATTTCCTGCAGCCATTTTACCTACTGTATAAAAGCAAATGCCTCAGATCCATGTTTTGTAGAATGTATGATTTATTTTGAATCCTTTTTGACCATCTATTTCATCCAAGCAATATAAGGGGCAATTTACCCAACACTTTATATTTGTGAACTTATTTCATCACAATATATATATATATATATGTATATATATGTGCATATATATATACGTATATATATATACACATATATACATTATACTGTATAAACATACTGTATGTTCACTAAAACTGTATTAGGTTATCTGTGGCATTTAGAAGTTGAGGCATAGGGGTGTGCTATCAAGATGCAGAGCTGATGGGCTATTAGTGAAAATGAAAGGATTCAGATGCCCCTTGGCATAGCCTGGCAGGCTGGTACTGAGAAAATGCATGGCTGTTATATTAAGCAGAGTTTTGTGAGGAATGAAAATAAAAATGAACCTGTGTGAGCTGGGAAAGTATGACAGATTGGCCTGAAGTTGCAGGTATTTATTTTACATAATACAAATAAATTAGTAACTCAGAATACTTAGCAGATAAACAATTAATTGTTTCTGTATCTGGAAATATATAGGGACAGCAGTTCTCAACATTCTTTAAAGTATAGTAAAACATTTGAAAAAGAAATGGTGACCACATTTGTTGCTGCAGATGAATCTTTAAATACTCACAATAGCATGCCCAATCTGCACATAGAATAACGTAAAGCTATAACTGAAAAGGGGCTTCAACTCTTTGACATTAAATTTATAATGAATTGACCTCGCATGACAACAAAAAACTAACCTCTCCCTCCTGCTCTGCAGGAAGTAAGTAATGTCATTTGAAAAAAAACAAAAAGAGAAATTTGTGCTTCTGATAAGGCATAAATAGCAAAAATAACACTTTACTTATGAATAATATTAAGCGAATACCACTACAACCTCCCAGACACAATACATACAACATACAATAAAATACTCAAAAAGTTCAAAGTACCTGTCTGTATTGACAGATGGATAAAAATGCCATTATACTGTATGATAGATGAAAAAACTGAAGTAACAAATTATTAAGTCCAGCCTCCATCAGGGACAAATTAAAAGGAGTGTCCATCCTGTAGCAGTTTCTGAAAACAAGGCTTGACCTCCTTGGCACACTCTGTCATTTGTTTTATTGTCATGTTGACACCACTTTAATGTTCTTAACTTTTAAAATAACTAAACATCTAAAATATATATTATATTGATCTTAACACATGTTTTGCCTACATCTGGGATCACTGGGGTCAGGTTATTTTGTAACCCCAAGTTTGAAAACCACTGGTACAGGAAATTACAAAGAGGTAGTATGTAAAGGAGCTATATGCAAAGTGCTCCTTAAAAGAAGACCACCCTATTTATTCCCAGGACAACGTTTGCTAAGGCAACATGAGTAATTAACTCCCTGAGAGTTTAAGCTGGCCTCTAAGCCACACTCTTCTTTATCAGAAGGAAGAAGATGTTGCTGAAATGCTGCAAATGATATAATAGTATAATAATTACTTATCAATAGCACCTGATGACCCCGATTCTATTGATTCACTAGCACAATGTCTGACTAGTATCTCAGAATGGATGAATAGTAATTTTCTCAAGTTAAATAAAGAGAAAACTGAAATTTTAGTGATCAGCAATAATGGATACAATGAGGCTATTAGAAATAAACTGGATACATTAGGATTAAAAGTCAAGACGGAGGTAAAAAGCTTAGGGGTGATTGTTGACTGTAATTTGAATTTTAAATCACATATTAATCAGATCATTAGGACAGCATTTTTTCACTTAAGAAACATAAGTAAAGTTAGACCTCTTATATCACTGAAAGATGCTGAGAAATTAGTTCACGCGTTTGTTTTCAGTCGACTAGATTACTGTAATGCACTCCTCTCTGGACTACCCAAAAAAGATATAAATCGTTTGCAACTAGTGCAGAATGCAGCTGCTAGAATCCTAACTAGGAAAAGAAAATCAGAACACATCACACCAGTCTTAGCGTCACTACACTGGTTACCTGTGTCATTCAGAATTGACTTTAAAATTCTGCTTATGGTTTATAAAGCCTTAAATAATCTAGCCCCATTTTATATATCGGAATGTCTGACACCTTATATTCCAAATCGTAACCTCAGATCCTCAAATGAGTGTCTCCTTAGAATTCCAAGAACAAAACTTAAAAGAAGTGGTGAGGCGGCCTTCTGCTGTTATGCACCTAAAATCTGGAATAGCCTGCCAATAGGAATTCGCCAGGCTGATACAGTAGAGCACTTTAAAACACTGCTGAAAACACATTACTTTAACATGGCCTTTTTATAACTTCATTTTAATCGTAATTTAACTTAATCCTGATACTCTGTATGTTCAATTCATCATAACAACTATTCATGGTGGCTCTAAAATCGGTACTGACCCCTACTCTCTTTTCTGTTTCTTTTTCCGGTTTCTTTGTGGTGGTGGCCTGCGCCACCTCCACCTACTCAAAGCTTCATGATGCTCCAACAATGATGGACGGATTAAAAGGAAGAAGTCTACGTGACCATCATCATCATCAAGCCCTTCCGTGAGAATCCTAAATCCAAAGAGGACTGTTTCATTTATGTTAGGTAGAATGCCCAGAGGGGACTGGGCGGTATCATGGTCTGGAATCCCTACAGATTTTATTTTTCTCCAGCCGTCTGGAGTTTTTGTTTTTCTGTCCCCTGGCCATTGAACCTTACTCTTATTCGATGTTAATGTTGATTTATTTTTTATAATTATGTCTTTCATTTTTCTATTCTTTAATATGTAAAGCACTTTGAGCTACTGTTTGTATGAAAATGTGCTATATAAATAAATGTTGTTGTTGTTGTTGAATAGTTTTAGTTCACTTTGTTAAAAAGCAGAATGCTAAAATTGAAAATTTTGGAAGTCACCAATGGCCTACTTAATTATGTGTAAATTTAGCCACAAAATAAATCAGCACGTAACCACAGTAAAGTTCCCAAATTTAAAGGTTGGATGATATCCTAGGCATCATACCGGTGATCTCCTCTCTTTAGGATCCAAATCCTGGATCCTAAACTAGCAGCACTAACCATGGTGACACCAAACCAACAACACGATCTAACTTGTTCAGACTATAATCTTTGAAATCATTGCTTATTTTGCCTTCTGAAATTTTCAAGATGTCATAAACGAGTTCTGGTTATTTGAAAAGATCTAAGAGCTCATACAATGTCATTGACAGTTATATCCAGGAATAATAGGTCAGGAGCAGCCCCCAAAAATTACACAGCCACAATCCAACTTAAGAGTGTTCAACAGTGTTATGTAAAGAAAATGGATGTAAAGCTAGTAGAGAAAGGAAATTTTGCCACAGGTGTCAGCAGGAGGTTAAATGTTTGAAATTGTTGATTTTATTTTTATTAATTTTGTTTGTACCATATAAAGAGACATTTTTTTTGGGGGGGGAAACAATATTTATTCTGTATTATACAGCAATAAAATGTGTTATCACACAGGCTACCATGCATATAATGTTGCCTTATATGTTGCAAAAAAGGCCACATAAAACCATTTGTTTTCCATTATTCATTACTTAAGACATTTAGTATTACAGAATAAGACTTATGTACCTGAACTAAAAAAGGTATGTGTTGAGAAATATTGCAAAAAATAAGAGCGAATTTCCACTATATGAAAATTACTAAAGAATTATTCAATGCGAGTACATGAAGGTAAACTACAAATTTGAAATTCTTAGCATGTAGTCAAATAAATAGGGAATAAAAGAACACAGTCATGTATAAGTTCAGCATAGAATGGAAACTACTTCAGAGAAATGGTCTGTTATAAATGTGCACTCAACTCTGAGTTTATTAAACAAAAGCCCAAGAGAACAGCTCAGCTGTTCCCTGTAATTTACTGTAAGAATTCTTTATGAAACATTTTTAGATTATTGCTTTATTTGTAATAGTACAAACGTCAGTAGCTGTGGAGTCTGTATTAATTAGATTTGGATGACTTGTGTATTACATTTTAGTCTTTCTGTTCTATATGTTAATAGTTCGTAAAAACTGAAGTTTAAAACCAAGCAAAAATGCATTTGTACTCCATATATTTTAGAAAAAACACTAGACATTTATTTTTAAGGACAAGAATGCTCTGAAACTGTGTAACTGAGTATCATAACATTGCAAATGCCTGTTCCTCCCTAAGATTTTAATAAGGATTTATAATATCTGTGATTTATGACATGCCGTCTGAGTTAAACAAATATAAAAAGGTAGAAATCTGATGGGACCAGGCTGCTAGATCCACTGTCATCTCATAATCTTCAATTATTTTTTTTGTGAATTTCAGGAGGCACAGTGGAGAAACTTTAATCAGTCTCCCAGGATGCATCTCAGTGGCTTTATTTTTCATATGTGGCATCATTTTCTATTCAGAAGAGTAGCATCTGTTTCAATTGCCTAGGGACAACAAAGAGAAACAAAATGGCATTTTTACAATTTCTTAATAACACAACAGAAAAAAAACTATTGAACATGCATAAACCACTGAATATACAACTCAGTAGCAGTAAAATATATGTGTCATGTAAGAGTATTTAACAGCTGTTAATGTTATCACCAAATAAAATGGCTACAGTATTTGTTGGCAAAGAACTGCAGAGGGACACACTTTGCCTCTATTTTGATGCACTACATTATAGTAGAATAGATAAAAAATATTCATATTTGTGAGTCTGCATATTAATTCTATAGAAGCATGCAATAAATTTAAGAAAATGTAAAGTGTAATACTGTAAACTGCATGTGAGCCATAACAGCTTTCTTAAATTCACTTTAACAATTTTTTTCTTTTTTATTGCAACAAAGATTATGGATTATTAAAATTCTACAAGCAACGTAAATGTTTTCACAATCTGTTTAAAACTGGCTTTGGGCACATTTGAAATGGGTAGAATGGTAGCAGACTGGTTAGCACTGCTGATGCAGAGCTGTAAGAGACTGGGTGACTTTGTGGTGATAAGTGTATCTGTGATGGACTGACACCCAGCGCTTTTTGAATAAGAACCTGCTCCACAAGACTCAGAAATGTTGAAGCAGGTCAGAAAATGTATGGATAGATGTACTGTAAATGTACCCTAAAATTGACTTGCACCTTGCAAAGCTGATAGGCTAGGCTGAGTGCCCATGATCTAAACCTTGGACTAAGAGGATTTATAAAAAGGATGACTGCATCCAAAGCACATCAGTCCATGTTTTTTTCTTATGGGAATTTCATGAATAATGTAAAATCATTTTCACAATCCTTAAAATGACTAATAATACAGTTATGAATAATGTATCTATGTTATGTTTTATAAGTGTTATGAAGACAAAAGAAGTTTTTGTTAAGGTCTTAATATATAAGAGTAAAAGAGTAAGAGATGCATTTTTGCAGTAACTAAAGTGTTAGCAGTTTTTTTATTGATAATAATTTTAATAAGTACTTATTAAACTGTTACAACAGGCAGTAAAAATGCTTTACAGTATTTAGGGAAGTGTTAAATGAGGTAATAACCCTCTTTATGGAGATTGGTTAATCCATTATTGGTGGTTTTAGCCATTTATTCATATTTTCTTGGCCCACCTTCTAGTTTTTCAGAGAAGAACATTTTTTCATAAAGAGAAATATATTAGCTTTAAATGTTCAGCTAGAGAAGCAGTTTGAAAATAGAACTTAATCTCTTCACATAAACTGCTGCTGTGGTAACTCAGTGCATCACCACTAGGAAGGATTCTTATGAGGAGGCTGGAGGCTGACTGAGTTTTGGGAGGAAACTGTTTAATTGGTATTTGAGAAGACTTGTAAGGAGCTGGTGGGTGCTTCACTGAACACGTAATTCTCAGTGGGAGCTCCCACTGAGAGGTTAACTGATCCGGAGAAGCATGTTCGTCCAGTCTCCATTTTCATTCTTATTTTGTTTTTCTCTCTCGAGTCAATCTCGAAATGAGACTCCCTGTCCATTTAAAATGCCAGTAGAATGTTTGGAAGCCCTTTTATTTATCACAGCAGTGAGACTTCCAGTTTCAGATTCCTTTGTGTCTCTGTCGCCAATAAATGCAATATTTTTCCCATAGTACTTCCTTGCTGAATTTTCCTGTAAGACTAGGAAGAAGCAAAAAGAAACCTCTAGAATAGCAACACATGAACAGGGGGATGAGTGAAACCGGTCCACTCAATCATTTGCATCTTTATGCAAACCATACTAGAATTACATATCCCTCTATCCATATGTACTACACTTCTTATACTTTAATGCA
This sequence comes from Polypterus senegalus, assembly GCF_016835505.1. Taxonomy (NCBI): domain Eukaryota; kingdom Metazoa; phylum Chordata; class Cladistia; order Polypteriformes; family Polypteridae; genus Polypterus; species Polypterus senegalus. Next base: position 139,418,536 of record NC_053156.1, read on the forward strand.
TTTGAAGATAATTATAAGTAATTTAAACAGCAGTAAGCACATTGTTGTTGGTATTTATTTGTTTACAATAGCCATTAAGGAAACAGCAAATAGATAAGATTTTGGTTGAGGAACTGAACTCTTTTTCTTGTCCTATTTAAATTATTAACTATCAGATTCAGCCTAAATTGCTTATAACTTAAAAGCTATCTCCTCTTGCCTTATATGGAAGAATCTGAGTGTCACAGCTACTAGAAAGATGCCTTTTTGCTATTTATTGTGTGCTCTTAAGAATCTTTATATACTGTATAATACACTACCTTGGCTGTTCATTTGTCTGACCAGGATTTTAAATCACCTGTAGCTTGCAAACCGTTTGACCTGTTGACCTGAAATTTGGTACACATACTATGTGATGTCTACTAACTGCTGTCGGGGTGATGATTGACCCCCAAGGTTATTCCTTTTTATTTTTATTTTAGTGTAGAATCAACTCTCGGCAGCGGCCAGCAGGCTAGCTTTGCAGCGCATGTGTATGGGCGCCATTCTCATTCCCTACCACCTTCGCCATCATTTCCCCAACCTATTTATATCTTAAATCATTCTTGAGGCAGATTGAAGACTTAAGTGTCAGCCTAAGTGAAAAATGAAAGAAAACATACTAAGTAATTGCAATGCAAACACTGACTTGATCAATTTTAACATGAAAAGATGTGAAAAGAAGAGAAGAAGCAGGCCGCTAGGGTGGAGAAAAGAAGAGCTGCTCAGAAAGCAGCAAGTGCACCAACATATGAGCAAACGAATGCTAAATGTACAGAGAAAGATGGAAAGAATGAAAACTATGAATGCTCAAGTCAAGTGTATTCACTGCACGTTATTGTGCAGTGCCCTGTTACTGGTATACTCCAAGTTCTTAAACGTTTGCTGTATCTAACTTTGTATTGTATACTCAGTACATGACACTTTCTATATCTCCTGGAGAAATGTATTTTTGCAAATTTTACATATAATTTTATGCTTTTCTTTTTTTCCTGAATCTCCTTTTCTATTGTAAGGCACACTTATGAAGCTTCAAACCATACACTACAAAATGTGTTGGGCAATATCTGAATATTACAGAATAAAATGTATACCTTTTTCTGTGGAACTAGTCAGTTGGGTGAGGTAATCTTCAAAGGTACTAGACTTGGTAGTTTTGGTCCAAATTAGGCTATTTGAGTCTGAGATTACAACATTGTGTGACACGTTGTGTGTAGAGGATTGAGAAGATGTGGTTTAATATTGCTTTGATGGTGTAGCAGATCAGGGCAGATCAAAGGGTGCAGTGCTAATGAGGAGACTGGCAGTGAATTATTCACTTGAGAATCAGCAGTTCTGGCTGTGGTTCCTCATCAGTGGCAAAGCATGTGAGTTGACACAGAGCCTGTTTTACCTAGGATAAGTGTGGGCTTTTCAAAGGTAGAGATTGAGATTGGTCAGATTAGAATGCTTGTTTGTAGGAAAGTTACTGAAGATCACTGGGTGAGAAACAGAGAACAAGACTGGTCCAAATGATCTTGAGCAACAGGAAATCCCATTGTTGAATGTGTCAAACCTGCAATGTGAAAGATGTGGCAGGAGAGACAGATCCAGAACAATCCCTGTGGATACCAATTGGTGGTGGCAGAGAAGGATCCCTGCAAACTGTCTGTAGGTTGCAGTGTAGAAGCAGTAAGTGCAATCGAGTTTGAGGCAAAGGGCATCTGGGCTGCAGAAGCAGAGCATTGAAAATGTGTGAGATTTGTTGGGTGATGAACTGCGGGCAGCATTGTCATTGATTATACTGTGAGAGAATGCAGTTAGTGTGGCAAGTAATTTATTGCTTGCTGTACTCGTTGGGAAGGAGGCGAGTCAAGTGTTGTGATCATTGTTCACTGATCGATTGCAAGTACAGCTGGAAAAACAGAGGAGAGTTTCATAGACCTGCTGCTGAAGGATTTTAACTGGTTTTATATTGTTTATGATGTTCTCTTTTCTATGCACTGTTTTTATCAACATTCATTCATTGAATATATCTTAAACTGCACTTTAGACACTTTTTGATGTAAATAAATATGTTCTTAGCACAGCTGAACTTGTTTTCTATGTCTCTGGCCCATCCTTGGTACAGGAACTACTAGGGAGTCAACCTTCTACCTGAATGTCAGGTGTGCCTTGGCACATTAGCAAATTGGGATGAGACCGGCTATTCAGCCCAACAAGCCCTTCCATTCTGTTCATCTAGATTGTCCAAAATAATATCAAGTCATGATCTGAAGATCCCCAAAGTCCTGCTGTTCACCGAATTACTTTGTAATTTATTCCATGTGTTTAAGGTTCGGGCGGCATGGTGGCGCAGTGGTAGCGCTGCTGCCTTGCAGTTAGGAGACCTGGGTTCACTTCCTGGGTTCTCCCTGTGTGGAGTTTGCATGTTCTCCCCGTGTCTGTGTGGGTTTCCTCCCAAAGACATGCAGGTTAGGTGGATTGGCGATTCTAAATTGGCCCTAGTTTGTGTGTGTCCTGTGGTGGGTTGGCACCCTGCCCGGAATTGGTTCCTGTGTTGGCTGGGATTGGACCCTGTGTTCGGATTCAGCAGGTTGGAAAATGGATGGATGGATGTTTATGGTTCTTTGTTTTTATTAAAAAAACTTTGTAACATTTATTTGAAACCTGCGCCTTATGTTAAGATGTATCCCTCATTTTAGGATATTTTACTAGTTGCTTTTTGAGATCTACAAATGACATAAAAAGTACCTTACTTTACAATCTTTAACACAGAGCTACTCCAGTTTTCAAGCACATACCTTGTATTAGCATAGCAAAACATTCCTTGTCAATGGAACATTATTGAGAAACGTTACAGGCTACAAATGGTTAACAAACAGAACAAGTGTGAAAAGTAACAAGAACTTTTAAAATGGTTGAAAGACTATTTTCCTGACCTACCTTTTTTAGGGTTTCTTTAGACTTTAAAAGATTTGGGCCCATAAGTAGGCAACACTACTTATTTTTAAATAAAACAATAAACTCGAAAGGTTGCTGTTTATCACAGTTTTTTCATTTGTTGCAACAGGTGTCCATGTCAAAAAGTGGAAATAAATTTCAACCTTCAGAAGTCCTTAGAAAACATTTTTTTTCTCTAATAATTGCATTTTAAGGGATTCATCATAAAAAGATCAAAAATACATTTAATTAAAGAGCAATTATTATTTGAACTATGTGATGATAGCACAGTTGGTCAGCACTATTGTTTCACAGCTCAAGACAACTGAAAGTGTTGAAAACAAAGTTTCAAAGTATCTTTGAAAATTTTTAAAATATGTTATGGTGTTACAAATCACTCATTGCACATTACTGAGTTTGTAACAAAGCATTGTAGCAGCTGGCAAATAGCACTTCACAGGCTGGGCAGAACAAAATGCTTTCATGGCATCAGCCTTTCCAAAAAAGAAGAGAGGAACACCATTGACAAGCACTGCGAGCATTTGGAAATAGGCAGATTTTCACAGAAAACAAAACAAAAAAAACTATCACTTGTGCTCCGTGTAGCTATTAGTGCTTGCCCTGTTCTGGTTGATGCTGAAGAGTGAGGTAAATTGAGACTGACAGTGTTCACATTGCAGAGGAACACTACTTTATTCTTTAAATGACCTGTTTCTGACTTCTGGTATTTTAACTACAAGTAATAGGAGCTGCAGAGCTGTTCCGTGGCAGGTATACTGCTGTAGATGGAAATGGCAGGTTTTTAATTGAGAAAGCACCAGAAGATGAGATGTAGTCAAAATAAACAAGCAAAACGTAAAAGCCAGAAGGGCAAAACAAACTTTGTCAAGACCTAACAAAGCCCTAAATCAAAGTCAAAAGACATAGCTAAAGGTGTTGTAATAGGAAACACTAAACAATAATAAGTACAAAGTAACTTTTGAGGGATACCAGGAAGTGTATTTCTGGTCATCACACGTACACGTCCCCTAACAATACAACACCACATCATGGCTGCCAATTCACAAAATGTCAGCATTCAGAACAAAATAGCAACAGAAAAGATATCAGAAAACAGTTTAACTACTTGAAATACATTTTTAAACAGAGAACTAATCTTACTTAGCATGAGAATATGGGTATTTGCAAACCCAGAAAGTTGAAGAAAAGAATAGAGATAAAACATTACTCAGGAAAAAAAATTCAAACAAATCCACATTACCACAGCCAGAAGCCAAACTCATTAATGGCATGCAATTACCATGATGAAATAGTCATTTTAGTTTTGTACACACACACCCTTGAAGTGTGTATAGTATATCTAAAGATAAAACACCCATTCTATGTGATGCTGGTCAGAAGTACAAGGTGGCACAGCTTTTGAATGCACATTTTGTATCCACTTTTAACTCTTTCAGGGCTGATGTTGACTTGTGTCGAAGTTCTGCAGCAGAGGACAGTACTTGGCTGTAAACTGTGACAAAACTCACTCTTATGTTTTAGTTCAACTCTCTTTGCTTGAAGGAAAGTTACGTAGCTTTGTTGATTTGACCTCGATTCCCTGCATGTGCATGAGTAGTGAAGAGCAAACAGCCTCTAAAATGGCAGCGACATCTGGTGAGAGACTAAAGCAAATGTGCAAAGCAAAATACTCCATGGACGTCTTACGTATTATTTCTGAACTGGACTTTGACTTTTCGGAGTCCGAGTTTGATGCAAGTGATCTGGAGATGGAAAATGAAAATACGATACCTGCATCAGTCTATCGGTCCCCAGCTAATTGTGGTGCTGAACACATTCGTGTAGCGGATAAGCCTACAGCAGCATTCGTGTAGGAGGACCACCACTTATGATGACAAGGGGTACAAACCATATTGCATCACACTGCAACTGACACCATCGCCCACCTGCTTTCCTAAAACAGATTGGTAGCCGGCCTGACATGCATTCCTGCTGGCCATTGAGCAACCCCTGCTCAGCCACTGCTGCCAGAGATGCTGAACAGGCACCAACAGCAACCACAGCACGTACCAACAGATGTTTAATGTTGATATCTTTGTGTGTTTTTTAGAAAACTGAGTTTTTTGGAAAACATATTCAGCCCTCAAAGAGTTAATGTGATTTGTCAACTTACGACAAAATTCCTTGCTGATAGCATTATGAATAGCTAATTTATTTTTTATTTTGGTCCATACTACCAGAGTAAAACTAAAGTGTTCAGCTAATACTAGAGCACTAACAACAGTCCCTAATTACTATATGGTATTTCTGGCCCAGTCACTACTAATGTAGAGATTAAATGAGTAAATCAAGCAAAATGACACCATTTTTTAGCTAACGGAACTGTTTATAATATGCAATGTTTCGAGGCAACACAGGCCCCTTCTTCAAACAGTTTGTAATTGCAAACTGTTTGGAGACGGGGTCTGAGTTGCCTCAAAAGCTTGCACAATGTAGAGATTACAAATTGTCCTCATATTCACATAAGTTTTCCCCTTTCATGTGTCAAGTTAGGTTTGCTAGAACCTCAAAATTACACCATTGTTACTGTATGTGTTTGCCCTATGCTGAAATGAGATATTGGGTCAGTGATTCCCCTGAAATGGAGGAAGCAGTTAAGTAAATGTTTAAAATGGCCCTCTAAACAAGATCACAAATATATTACTTGGACATTTGCACTGACTGTACAGTATATAGTAGATTATCCACAAAACAGTAAATTCAGAAGACACGATAGGAGAGTGAGCCGAAAATTCCATGCTGTACCTTATAACAGTATTAGGTTTTAGAAGGCAACACATAAATAGCTGGTCTCTGTGGCATAACACACTTAAGTGCTTTTCCATTAAACAGCAACAAATAAAGGTTGTTATAAATGACTTGCTGTATTGTTTATTCATGTAACTTACTAGCCAATTCATGGTTATCAGTCCCTATAGATACTTCCTTCTCTCCTAAGGTTTGATACCTAATAATGAAAAAAAAAGTGTTAGAATTAATACTTCAGGCTAGCAGTCACATAATTTATCGGACTGAGAAAATTATATCTAATAACCCAAACCTACTGCCGTTAAGATATTGAACAAAATGAAGAAGTATGTCTCAAGGTTGGGTGGCAAAAATGATATCTTGATATTTTCTGGGTTTGACAATAATGATAATTAGATGGTATTTTGCATCCATTAAAAACATGTTTGTAAAAGTCGTTTGATCTAGCTTGGACTTATTAACAGGATATTAATTGTAGCTTACTAATGAGATTAGGCAGTGGGTAGCGCTGCTGCCTTGCAGTTAGGAGACCCAGGTTCGAGTTTCGCATGTTCTCTGTGTGGCTTTCTTCCGGGTGCTCCAGTTTCCTCCCACAGTCCAAAGACATGCAGGTTAGGTGCATTGGTGATCCTAAATTGTCCCTAGTGGGTGTATGTGTGTGTGCACCCAAAGGAAACCCACGCAGACACAGGGAGAACATGCAAACTCCACGCAGGGAGGACCCAGGAAGCAAACCCAGGTCTCCTTACTGTGAGGCAGCAGCACTACCACTGCGCCACCGTGCCCTAGTTTGTGTACAATCAAATTATTAATTCTGTATGTGTGCTCATGCCTTACACTCCAAAATACAGTATGTTCATGCCTGCATTTGTTTAGCAACAGTATGTGTAAGTCATTGCAAAAAAAAAACTTTTGGAGCAATGTTCTAGTTAATAAACTTCTGGCCTTATTGACTGAATTTAGTGTATTCTTTTTAATTTGACAATCAGTCTCTTTCATAACCATTTTTGATTATGGCTACAACTGATTTCCCTTCTGAATGTTCCCTACATCTCTGCCATTTGACTTAAAAATAGTCAATCAGAAAAGGCCTGCCATGATATTGACCATTAGAGATGTTTGATCAGGTGGTAGGATCTCTGGCAGTGGAGATGTAAAGCCAGACACTGAAGGAGGAGGATTACAGTGAAAGGCAGCATTAAAGCCTACAAGTCGGAAAACCATCTCCAGGAGAAGAGTGGGTAAGAGCATGCATCCTCAGGCTCCACAGGACATATTGATAAGTATTTTTCTTGCTAATATTACTACTATTCTCTTTTTTTTAACCCCTCTGCCATCATGTTAAAAGTTGAAACCTGCTTGTATGTTTTCAACAAACATTTAGTTCAATATTAATGGGTGCCAGTTAAGCTTTAAAAGATACCTGAAATAATGACACTAATCCATAATAATTTATCAAATAAACCTGATATAATCTGCAGGAACATGATACACAAGATCATTCAGAGGAATTCATTAGCCAGCATGAGCAGTGTTACACAGATTCTGATACACTAGAAGCCTTTCCGCACTCGGCTCACGCTAGGAGTTAGCTCTGAACTCAGCACGTAGTGATGTTCCCATGCTGTTGTTCATGTCGTCTGTTCACATCCCAATCAAAGTCAATGAGCTGTAATGAGCTGTGTCAAACAGATAGAAATTGACAAATACTGTAAATTTAAAAACTAGCATCAAATAAACAAAATGCAAATGAGTATGCATGGAGAATTTGAAATGTAAACAGGAGAACAAAGAAGTAACGACTAAAAGGCATTTAAGCTTTTCTCAGTTTTGTGCTTTTGTAATGGAGGGAATTTGCATCAGAAACGTGTAATTATGAATTGGAAAATGATAAATCTGTGCTCTTTTAACATAAAAGCAATTGTGACTTTCACAAGAAAGTCACAATCACCTGGGCTGGAAACTTTAATACAGATGTCATGACCTCCATCCTAGTCTCGGATACAACCGGTTCAACAAGCAATTCCCTGATTTTTCCAGTTAAGGATTGTGGGGAGTTTGGAGCTTATCATGGCAGCAGCCTGTAAAAAAGCATTAATCACTTCTGGATGGAACACTAGTGGGCTCTCATACAGCCATGCAAAAAGTCTCAAAATAAACATAGAAATATATTTTCAAGATACAAGGCAGGGATTTTTGGAAAACCCATACAGTACAGGCATAAAGAAAAAGAGCAATCTTGATACAGATAATGACTCAAACCCATGCCTGTCAAGCTCTAACACAGCTGCCCTAACTATTATACCACTGCTCTACCCTGTTTAGTAGAAGTTCAAATTGTCGTCCGTTGTATAGTAGGTCCTGCCTCATGGTATTCTTCCTGCTGGTTGCTGACTGTATCTGTCCTTTTTAAGCTGTCATACACGCCTTATCTTGTCTGTGAAATTAATAATGTCAGCTTAAACTGCAATATGCTGTAAGAACAATGACATAATGATGTCGGTTTTTATATATATATTTTAGGTGAGGTGATGATAACATGTCAGGCTACATTGAATATTGCTAGCATTCATTTTGAAGTGTTGAACAGAGCTACTGGTCAGTTAGGCCATGCAATTACAGCTCTGAGGTCAAGCTGAACATTTCACCTTACCAACATCACCTTCTTATAGAAATGGCATTAAAAGACATAGCATATCAGTAATTTGTGAAGCTGTTTTCTTTTGAGCAAAACTCTATTTTTCACTCTGTAGCTTTCAGGATTAGGAACTGACTCTTCTGTTTTAAGGTCTGGACTCTGTAAACTGAGAATACTATTTGTAAAATACTGCGGTGACCCTATTGATGAAAACTGAATTGAGGTTAGTTTAGCACTTTGTAAAGTTTTTCTGGTTTTACTGCTGCTGCGTGTTTCCCAGCCTTTAGTTTAGATGTAATTCTTGCTGACATAACCTGTGGCCTTGCAGTAAGAGAGTTGGCATTAACAGGCTCTGTTTACAATGCTTTAAATGGAGGTTATATTTTTTCTGTGCACAAAATGAGTGCCTGACCCAAAGGTAAAAGATTAAACACTGCAAGACGTTGATTTATTTTTCCCTAACAACAGACCTGGTCAATACAGAGTATGCAAAAAAGCTACATAATTTTAACATAGGCCATCCAAGTGAATTGTGTCAGTCTTTTAAGTGAGTGCATTTAATGGCACCATAAAAGAAATTAATGTTGGTAGAATTGTGTGTCTAGAGCACATCAAAAATGAGGTCAACATCTTGCAATATAACAGCATTACATCACTATTTTATTTTAAGCATATTTTGTCTAGGTCTTATGGTTTTATTTTAAAGTTGACAGTAAGGGAGAAGTGTGGAATTTAAAGTTCATTCTTCTGTCCCACTTAGAAACTCTGGGGCTCTTGGATAAACGGTCTTATAAAAGGAGAAAGACTGATCTTCAGTTATGTAGTAAAGGGAAAGCAATGACCAATCACAGTTAACAGAAAGCGGCTCTGATATAAAACCAACAGTGACAGTTTCCTTTCTTGACGTTCCACTTGAGTACATAATTTGCTATTTAGCAGATTTAACATTCTGTTGGATTAACATTATCAGTGCCTTTCCAAATTTTAAAGACATGGAAAATATCCCTCCACTAGGACTTGTTAATTTAAGACTAAACACATCAGTCCCCCTTGCCTTTCAAAGGAGGCTGTGCTGTGTAGACCAAGTATTCATTTGGTTCATCGTCTCTATTCGGATTCAAGAGTTGCCATGTCGTTTTTTGCAGTGTGACACCTTAAACTGCACAATGTGCTCCAGTAGTGAGGTTGCTTGCACAGTATATAGTATAAGGGTAATGTTTTTTGATTAAGCCACTAGCCACTAAAATATTACTCAAGAAATTATTTACTGTTTTCATTTCCTGCTAAATATAGTGTAGTATAGGCAGAAAATCCCTTTTTAGAGTTTGATTCTGCATATTAATGTCACTCGACTTGCATTTAGCTAGTACTTTTTACTTGTCTTGCCTTGAAGATTAAACAAAGTTTATAAATTAGTGAAGGTGCACACAAATCAATCTTTGGTTTCTCTGTTTGGGTTGTTTGGACTGTTTCTTAACAAAAGACCCAAGCTTGATTACTGTAATAAACAAAAAATACAGTCTATTTACAACATAAGGAAAACGGAAGGTAAATATATGCAGGTAAACAAATTGTAGGACAATAAATGATGTGACCATTAGAGGGTATTGCAGCACCCCAAACCCTAGACACAATTGCACAGACACAAGTCTCAGTATAATAAAAAGGCTAGTTTGTTTAAACACCTTACAAAAAGGCTTTGAAATCATAAATAACACAATTCTTCTTCTTCCTCTTTTGACGATCCTTGCCTTCTTTTTCTTACTTCTGAAGGGCTGGCCTCCCATCCCATCACAACGAACAACATGAAATATAATGTAAATCTAGGAAGGCTTAGTTTTTTTTACTCCCTTTTTCCTAGATATTTCATCTGCTTAATTTGTGCTAAAGAATTGAGTTGTGAATCTTGAATGGATGGATGGATCTTGACTTTATTTATTGCAGAACATGCTTTAAAATGTGTTTTATTCATTCCCTATGGGAGTCTGTGGCGTCACAGTCACCCACCCAGGGGGCCTGCCCTCTAGTGTTCCTGGGCGAGATAATATCCTGAGCCTGCTCTGTCCTCTAGACCTTCATCTTATAGGTGTAATGGCTGGGCATATATATTATATATTATATATAAATATATATATTGTGGTCTATGGCTGACTTGTCATCACGGGCCAATACCCCCAGGCCACCAGATGGAGCTCTCCCTGCAGCATGGAGGTGCCCCGGATGCCAGCAGGGAATCATGGACTATGGAGTTTTCCCTTACAAACCTGCTGGATACCCCAGGGGCCAAGAGAGGACGCTGCAGGGAGGCATAGAGAGTTATTTGTGCCCTATAACCCAGAAGTGCGTCATAGACAGAGCGACAACAGAAGTGATGTGCTTCCGGAATGAAGAAAGGGACTTTTTATCTGACCCGGAAGTGATAAGGATCACATGAACTGGGGATTGGAACACTTCCGGGTCAGGGACTTTAAAAGGACTGTGATAGCTCCCAGACGGCGTGTCTGGGAGTGGTGGATTGATTATTGTAGTTATTGTGGTTTATTGTATGATTATTGTGGAGGAAAGGGTGCTTTCTGCACTGTGCTGTAGGAATAAAGTCAACATTTGGACTTTTACCTGGTGTCTGGAATCTTGGACAGGGGTTCAAGGGAGCGATAGCGCCCCCTATCTGTCACAATATGTATGTATATATATATATATATATATATATATATATATATATACACATACAGCATATATATACACATACAGTATATATATATATTTGGTGACAAGTAGGGGGTATTGCAGCACCCCAAACACAACTGCACAGACACAAGTCTTGCATGCAAACACATTTGTTTATTATACAAATTACCTTAAAAAGGCTTCAAGAAAGGCGCAATAATATAATACAATTATTGTCTCTTTCTCAACACCTCCCAGGTGAGCTTTTTTCTTCTTCCACCTGACTCTAACTCATCTAGATGAGGTCAAGCGGCTCCTTTTATCTTGGACATGGGAATACTTCCAGTGCTAGGGATGATTAATCCCAGCAGCTCCCCATGGCAGCCTCCACAGACCCCAATACGGCTGCCCTACAGGTCCCAGCATGCCCTAAGGGTGTCTGTTTCAGAATCCTGGATAATGGAGCTTGCCTACTTCTGTCCCTATATGTTTTGCCGTCCTCCTGGCTAAGACAGGGAACATCCTGCCACTCTCTCTTCCCATTTGCCACCTGGACCATTTAGATTTTTATTCCTAAGCTTTCAATTCCTATCAGGAATCATCATCAGAGGAAAATGACTAGACTTACAGGAACCCAAGGCAATATATAGCAAATAAGGAGGGAAAGATAGGTGGATGTGGGTAGGGGAGGGGGATTCATGAGGTGGGTTTCAGAGGGTGTTGGCCATAAAGTCTTATTTATTATTATTATTAGTATTATATGCATATTCTTCTTTTTAAGCCTGCATATGCTGGGTTCATGTCCAGATGTCTGTTAATGGTGTTTTCATTGGATAACCACGGTTCAGCCAATTCTCTGGAACTTTTAGTATTAGCCCTGAATTTTACTTGCACCGAGTCCCATTTAATGGGTTTCCAGTTCAACTTATATGTGTGCAAATCAGAGGCCGTGGGTCCTTTCTTCTGACTGCATTGCGATATTCCTGTATACATGTGGCAAGTGTTTTTGATGTCTGCCCCACATATACAACTGGAAATGAATCATGCTGTGTTCTGTGTCTCTGCTACTGATTTCTTGCTTTCAGCATTAAAAAGGACTGTGTTCAGTGTTTGTAGTGTTTGATGCCTGCTCTACACAGGACACGAGCTGGACCCCGTGATGATAAGGAAGTGTGTGCCAGGTGGGATACAAGGTCAATTTGGAGTCGATTGTTTCTGGGGTATCTGGTGTCACCTATTTTAGCTTTTTCTGATGAATGTCTTTGGGTAGCCATCTGATGTGAACAGTTGGTAAAGATAGTGCCTTTCATACTTTTTTAGTCTCCTTGGTATTTCAATGGGTAAAAACTCTTTTAAATAATGTTTTAACACAGCTCAGTTTATGAGATGACGGGTGATTGCTCACAAAGTGTAATATTTTGTCTGCATAACTTTCTTTGTGATAAACACCTGCAATCAGAGTGACGTCATTACCTCTTTCAATGGATATGTCCAGGAAATTGATGCGTCTGTTCATTTCTTGATTGCAGGAAATATTGCGTTGATATGGTTATGAAAATCGTTCAGCTGGTCATTTTTTTAATATGATGAATGTGTTGTCAACATAGCATATCAAAATTTTCGGTTTGTTAAATCAGAGCCACACTTTCTAATTGAAAGCTTTAGGAATAAAAAACTAATTTAAGATACGTGATTCATTTGCCTACAGTGGGCTGGCAATCTGCCCGGGGTTTGTTTCCTGCCTTGCGCCCTGTGTTGGCTGGGATTGGCTCCAGCAGACCCTGGAAACATTTAACAGCTTGTTTTTTCTTGGTAGAGTAATATATTTTACTCTACTTTCCCCTTTTGTATTATTAATTTGTAGCCTTTGTCAGAATGCCTCAAATTTCACAAACCACTGTTTATAAGGTATTATAGTATATAACTTCTCCCCATCTTCCCTCTTACATCTATAACCTCAGGAAATTAGGTGTAGTAAAAGACAAGCAGGAGTTAAGTTACAATTTAAACAATGTATTATTGATAATATTCATAAATAATAAGAATATCCAAAGTACATTTGAATATTGGCAACCATGCAACCTGATAAATGGTGATGTTTAGTTCAGGCGGCACACAGACTTGTTAGTTACTAAAAAATGTCTCTAGTTAAGGCATCATTTGTTTGTCATCTTTTGTCAGAACTGTTTCAATATGGCTGTCGAACTGTGCACTTCATTGTGTTGTCTTTTCAGTTCATCAGTTTGGTAAGAGAGAGATGCTCGTTCATCAGAAGTTAGTAAGAGTGAGAGAATGAGGTTAAACAAGCAGATTTATAAATTCTCTGTCCAACCCCTAGAGCCAATAGGACATCATGGTACTTAAAGGCTTCTGATACAAGCCAGTTCCAAACAGCCATACTTCAGACCAATGGGAAAATAGAACACCTTCACACCTGCTATTCCCCAAAACCATATGTTAAGGTAAAGCTTAGCAGTTAGGCAACCTGGCCTTCTTGCAGGGGTTGAAAGACTTTAGCAGAGAAACACTTGCCAAACTGATTTAAGGCACAACCCCCCCACACACCTGTGTCGGGAGATTCAAAGAGGCTCAGTCCTGGTGGGGTCTTAAACCATCAAACCATTGCTGTTATTATCAATAATGTAACACTAATATTACATTGCTTTGCCTAATTTACAAATAAAGTTTCAAATCATATGCAAAAATCTCACATCACAACACAGCTAATCCTACAAAATGTTACTGCATTTCAGTTAAATTGACACCTATACCTTAATATTTTAGTTAGCTTTATCTTATCTTTTAAGTAACAATTAATATTTCTTGGAATCAAAGTAAGTGTACTTATGGTTTGGTTTAGGCAATGCTTTGCTTTCTCTGACACATGGAAAGATCTTCAACGCGCTTTCTTTGTTCAGGTGCTCTTCTCATTCCTCAACTCAGTCACATCTTCTGCTTGCAGACACTGATGGAGGTAGGGCTGTAAACATGATAAGAAGTCTACTCTAACCTTCAATATAAGTAAAAAACAGTCTTGTCTGGCAAAGAAATACAAACTAACATTGCAGATGGACAAAAGAAGAAAATTCTAAGAATCCTATATAATAATGTAGCTTAAAGTGCTTTACAAAATGAAGAAAGAAAAAAAATAAAAATTAGGCAATACTAATTAACAAAAAATAAAGTAAGGTAATTTGTCCAGGGAGGTCAGAAAGACAAACAAACAAAAAAAAAAAACTCCAAAGGGCTGGAGAATAAAAAACCAAAATCTGTAGGGTCTCCAAGGCCATGAGACCACACAGCCCCCACTAGGCATTCTGTCTAACATAAATGATCTAAACCAGTCCTCATTATTTTCAGGCGTCACTTAGATTATTGATCTATAATTATCAGGTTCGTTTTTGTATAGCTGTTTTCAAAATAGAGTAACATTTAAAAGACTGTAGACATCAGATATATATAGTATATATATATCCATCCATCCATTCATTATCCAACCCGCTATATCCTAACTACAGGGCCACACGGGTCTGCTGGAGCCAATCCCTACCAACACAGGGCGCAAGGCAGGAAACAAACCCTGGGCAGGGCGTCAGCCCACCGCTATATATATATATATATATATATATATATATAATGTCTTTGAATGTACTCAGCGAAAGGATGTAGGCATGTGTTACGATTAAGATCTTTTGTAAATTTTTCTGTATACTGTAATTACATATTTTTCTCAACATTATTCTGGGCACTTTCCTGTATTATTCAATATGCAGATGTGCTTTATTTTAAATTATTAATATGTTTTTATGAAAATTATTTACATTTTGTTTGGGAATCTATTGTGGTCATTTTGTATTCAGTGCTGCCATGGCATGTTGCATGGTTGCTGGGGGCATGTCCTTGAAAGTCATGTCAGGTGGCATTGTTAGTGCAACGGTTTAAAACCATCAGCAGGAAGAAATCATTGACCAACTGCTAACCTTTGCTTACCAATTTTCTAAGTGTTTCTGGTGTTGAATTAAGTCTGTATTTTCTGTCTAGAGTTTGGTTTGCACTCTGATTTAGACAAAAGGTAGGAGTGATATCTCGATTTTTGTCTTTGCCACATTCTTCACTTCATTTCTTTCTCCTGACCCATTGTTAATTGCCCTTGTGGTCGGCTTCTAATCCGTCTTGGCAGTACAATATGAAGCAATGCACGACATCCTCCCATAGGACCTGCACAACTGACCTGTTGAACTTTGCTGGTCAAGCGTCCCTAAAAGTAATTATGTATTGCTGCTACCTGAAAAATTTAAATATATTCCAGCTGGGAATTTAGATGAAGCATGACATATATTTTGAATATAAAATACAAAATAATTTTACATTATACACTTTTGTGCAAGTGAGATTCTCCCAAAATGGCAATGCTGCTGTAAGGAATACAGGAAAATGAGGGTGTTCTTTTATGAATTTGTGTGTTTCTTATTTATTAATTGCCAAATTATACATTTTTATATTTTAGTGAAGCAGAGAAAAACATTTGTTCTTATATTGTAAGCACAAAAATCTCTTTTTTACTTAGGGCAACACTAGTATGAACATTCTTATATTCTTTTTCCAGCACTATGCAGCTTTAGTATTAGTAGGAAAGGCAAGCAACAGAGTCAACCAATCTGCAGACTATGTAAGATAAATGCAATAAAAGAGACCTGATTTTCTGTAAGGAATGGCCAAATCATTTTCTGTACTTCTGTCAAACTTAACAGGAAATGTCAACAACTTTGGTTACAGGAATAAAAATATTTTATTGTCAATTTATCTCTGAACTCTAATTTTCTCATTTGTGGACCCTCCTTTGCAAAATTCTCCACTAGCTCCACTTATCCACTGACTTATTATTAAACTATGTTCATAACTGCTTCATGGAAGATCCTATTAATTTTTATGGGTGCACTTTGCAAATCTGCTCTGCATTGCACACTCAGAAGCCTCACCAGGTGGAGGCAGATCACATAATTATGTAGCATTAACTCTGTGGATGGGTTTGATTAGTTCCAGTTGCCAGAGATCTGAGCATGGAGCTGTGAAAATCCACAGTTTTTGTCTATTGGAAATTTTCTATATTAAGTTATCACATTATTGTATAACTATATTTGTGTAATTATATGAGAAACTACAAATATTGTAGTTAGTATAGTATACTTACTAATTAAATAATTTATCATTTTACATCTTAAGTGTAAAGTCATTTTTGGCAAACAATAATCAGACTACTTCATGAGACATATTATTGCAATAAATCTGCAAAAATTTGAGCTTATTTTGCATCAACACATTTTTGATCTTTATTTTATAGCCCTATGACTGCCTTTCAGTCTGGCTTCTCTGGTAGTTCAACCTTGGCAAAATCGGTATGCAGTGTTGGGACCTGTAATTGGAATTGGCCCAGCTGTTCCCCCTTGGGAGCCCAGTAAAGTCCTGCGTTCTACCAGATCCCCCATAGAAATTCTGCCGACTACACCAGAGTAGCACTATGAAATGAAGCAAGGAGTTGGAGCAACTCTGCGGTGAATCCTTTTTTAATTGAGGGAGAACAAAAAAAAGATAAACTGTTATATTTCAGCCAGGGGGTTCAAATCCTTGTTTTACGCCTTTTTTGTTGATTTTGTACTTTTTTTGTGTCTCTGCTTGTTCTATTATGTTCCGTTTTTTGTCACTGTGAGGATCATTATCACTAGCTTTGACAGTGGAAGGTCTTGTGCAAGTGAATGCTGCTGCCAGCTATTGCTGTAACTACTGCATACCGAACCAACAAAGGGACAAGCCAACAGGCTCACAGAAAGTCACTCACAGGGGAGATTCACTTTAGCAGTCTATTTCTTTAGTTAATTTTGATTTTGTTAGTTTTTGTTGCAGCTATATTTTATGTATTGTTATATTGAGTGTCCATTGTTTATTGTTCAATCACTGAGAGATTCCTATGATGAATTTGGGGACTCTCCACTTATCCCTTTGATGGAAATTGGTTGCTCCCTTGGCAGAGTAGGTTGATGGGGTGATAGACTGGGTTTTATAATGATGGTGATGGATGGAGCAAGGAGGCGGTTTTGGTGGTTGTCAATAGAGACCGGGGTCTCGTTTATAAAATGTTGCATGGATTTGAGTGTAAAAATAAGTGTACACCAAAAAACAAAAAACTTTATGCAAAAGAATTAGGCATATATAAGACGTGACATATAGACATGTCTATGCAGTTTACTTTAATAAATCACAATCATCTTGTAAATGTGTGTATGTGTACATGAACGTGCCTCATACCCCACCTGCTTGCTGCTCTGAAACAAACGTATGTGGGGCATGCTAGTCAACCTCATGCATATGCAATTACAATGCTGCAGTTTTTCATTGGCCAATAAAGCAACCTCCCACCATCCAGACAATGGCCCATGCGTTTGAAGAGGCGTACAGTGCCAGCACCTGAGTGGGTAGCCATTATCAGCTGGCACATGTAACAACGTGGTTGCTGTTACAAAGAAAATTATTGACTATATGAAATACTAAGGGTTCAGCCCCTTATCAACAAGTCATCCATTAATTACAGCACCTTCAGCAAGTCATCTTCCAACACTACCTTGCCTCTAAATAAATGAATCATTTACTGACCCAGGTCACCAAACACAAATGGTTAATGGAATGTTATTGATTATGGTTAACAAAAGCAGCTTCATTCTTCCTTATGGCAATATGAGAGCAGTAAAGTGTTCAAGTTACATTAGAAAAACTGGACACTGTGGCAAATTGCCTTTTAAGGTTGTCAAAAACATGTTTTATGTATATGAACCCATATGAACAATGGATGCAACATCTTGCCAGGCAGTTAATGGCTTCCAGAAAGCAAGAATAATCGAGTGAAACTTGGCAGGGATATTGCTGAGTTATTGGTCAGTTCCCCCGAGAAGAAGACAATATAAACCGTCAATAAACCAAATACACAGCATTGGCCCTCTTAAAAGAGAACCAAAATACAGTCTGTACAGCATTTTTATCACTTTTGAGGTATAATATGTTTGCTACATCAATGAGCATTTTAATAACAGCTTGGTGATAAGAACTAATATGTGAGTGAGTTATCATTTAGCTGTTTCCAATTTCTGTAAAATGTTGCACATGGATGGTTTAGAGTTGCTGTAAATATACACACATTCGCCTTCAAAGATTTCTTTTCCAAATTCCAGCGTTTGCATGGGAAGCTACATACACACATTTCAAGCCTCTATTTCAGCAAAGTTTTATAGATCTGAGCCAAGGAGATTGTGAGCAAATGTTTTGTGTGTGTACACCAGTTCAGTGAGAGTCTGGGTGGCACTGCAATTGGCTGAGGTTAGATGTAATAATAGGCTTCTAGAAGCTAGTAATGACTTGAGATTTGGTATTGTTTGGTGGAGTTTTGATTTTGTGGCTCAGGCAGCGTCTTTCTTTTTTTGTTTTATAATCAGTTTTATAACACTGTTGATTGTCTCCATGACTACAGTGGGATAAGAGCCTTATTATTGTTCGTCTTTGACATCAACGCTCTCATTTTTCACTGGCATTATTTGCACTTCTCAGAACTGTGTTTTTAATGAAAATGTAAAAACAAAACTTTTTATTGCTTTCTATTACTACCGTTGCTCCCAGGTTCTGATCTACCAGTGGAACATCTGCATCTGCAGGGAGCTTGTGACAATCAATACCTGAGAAACAAATTATGCAGCATATAAGCCAAACTGTGAAGCAAAATTCATAGTCAATAAGAATCTATCCAGAAGTCAAAATACAGACAAAATCTTTTATCAAATACAAACTGCGTACCAAGCAAGAAAGCATCACATCATGGCATTGCGATAAATTAAAAACAAAATAGCAACACAATATAGGATACTGTAAAAGGAAAATACTGTATAGGAAAAAATAAAATAAAATCACCATTGCTTCAGAGAAAGCATATAGTGAAAATAATAATAAATTCAGATTCTCCAAGGTCAAAATACATTTTCATTGTTTGCCAGATCATAACATTAAAGGGCCAGGTGTTGAAGACAGCATACTGACTGCATGCTCTTTGCACTTGCTAGCAGGATATTCTTGCTGCCTCCTGCTGGGGTGGAGGTTTTTGACAGTTCTTGAATCTGTTCCCTATTTCCTTCTTCTCATTTTAGTATCCTGTCTAAAACTTAACTTCCAGAACACAAACAGGGTTCACTATGCCCTAATGGACCCTGCCTACACTTATTGGTGAATATGAGAGCATTATAACTGCAAGTATAAGTTTTCTGCTTTTCTCTATGGCTGTTGTGGGGTCTACCCATAGTCCACAATCTTAGTTCTGTACTTTACTTGTGCCTCATCTAATTCTGGTAATATGCCATAAAAGAAATAGTTCCTTGCATATTATCTGATGTAAAATTAATACCAAGTATTACGTAAAACTAACTAGAACAAAAGTATTCTTTCATTCTTAAATGCATTTATATACAGTAATTACTCCCACGCTCACAAAGAAGCTGTTACTCAAATTTAATTGTATCTTAAATACTCTATACAGCAGGGGTGTCAAACTCCAGTCCTGGGGCCTCATGTATAAACGGTGCGTACGCACAGAAATGTTGCGTAAGAAGTTTTCCACGTTCAAATCACGATGTAAAAAAAACCTAAACTTGGCGTAAAGCCACGCACTTTTCCACGGTACCTCATAACCTGGCGTACGCAAGTTCTCCACTCGGTTTTGCAGACTGGCGGCACCCAGCGTCAAAGCAGTGGTACTGTTCCTGTGTGGTTACTCATTATTTTCCTGACGCAGCTTTATAAATACACTGAAACTAACCGCATATTGTTTATTATTGTAACACATCTGATTGTAATTAACTTGTAACAATATAATGGTTTCAGGGAACAGCCATAGTATTCCAAATACCATAACTGCTTTAGCGTTGTTACTGTCACTGCACCTTATTCTTCTTCTTTCAGCTGCTCCCGTTAGATGTTGCCACAGCGGATCATCTTTTTCCATATTACTCTCACTGCACCACTCGGAGTATTTATATCACTGTATCTGAGTGTGAATCACAGCAGCAGCTGATCGGAAAGAGAGTTATCGGTATACAGCTTCAAGGACACGCTGTCTCAGCCACTGCAAAACGTTTAAAGCCTTTCCTGTACAGACCTTGCGGTTCAGAAACAGTTTAATCCCAAGAACTTTAAATGCACTCAATCAATTGCACCTTGTAGAACTGTTTGTACTTATAAGTACAATCACCCCACTGTAAACTTGCACTACAGTTATAATATTACACAACCTGCGCCACTTTATAAAGCGTGTATTTACATATGATGACAATATAATTTTATAGGTGAAATGCAGCAAAATATGTCTATTAAATTATACAGGTAAAACTTTAACTTCATTTAAATAATCTATATTCTTTACTGGGAGTGTCGTGAAGGATATAATAATTAAACATATACTACGAAGATATTTCAACCTTCTTTAAACTTTTTGAAGAATGGGCGCTAAGCTTACAGATGGCTGAACTTCTATTACAGAGCTGATTGTGTGGTGATTGGTCACTTGGGGAAAGAAAAGCAAGGACTGCAGTGGCGGCTATGCCAATATATATTGAATATAAAACAGAAAGAGAAAATAACAACACAGCTAAAAACACAGCGACAAATTTCGCCAAAAGTTAAATGCTTGTGTCATGAGCACGAGACGGCTATGCAGTGTCTGCAACGAGCGTGGTCATCCGCCGTGCCTAAGCTACCTTACTGACATTGGCGGGCGAAGGAGCCACCGATTCTTCCTCTGCCCAGTGCCACCACAAGCCTAGAGCCGCTCCTGAGTACTGCTGCAATAAATTATTTCATCAAAGTGAAACACATGTTTAATATCATGCTTTAACTCCTATCATCATAAAAATGATATCACATATACAGTACATCTCAGTATTTTAGTTATTCAGAGAGCTGTAATATCACGAATGTAATGGATTCTGTGTCCAGTTGGAGGAAGAGAGCCGGTTTAAGAAGCAAGTAGCGATTCACACACATAGAGCACATACGAGTAGAAGATCAAATACAAAACAAAGCATTTAACGTGCAACTTTAATTACGATGTGATTTGAGAAACTGGTTAATTAAACGATTTTAAGATGAAGTTTATGATGTTCTACTTTAATGACAAAATAAACTACGTGATTAAATGGAAATGTCGAGATTGAAGCTGACATTTCGTTTTTTTCCCACTGTGTGTCTTTTTTTCTCCGTACCCTAATAAGCTTTCATATGACACTCAGACAGTGGGCTACAACTCGCCATTTCACGGCGACTTTGATATGTGACTTCTATTTTATTTCCGGCACTGTGCAATTTTGTGAACATGAGCTTTCAAGTTTCTCCAACACGCTATGTCACGCGATCAGCTTCCTTTTGTTGGTTATACCACAGTTTATTTGAACAAATAGTATGGTTTTCCTTTGCCTCCACTTGGTATTCGCTGAAATTCTTATATTTTCCCCCGTGCTTTTAACATTCTCTTTTCACAGAATGCTGAGCTTAAGGGCGATTTATATTGATTTGCATATTCAAAGAGGCGTAATTCTGGGAGGAGTTGGGGCGTTACATGAAGCGCGTGCATGAGCGTTACTTTTCACACTGATCGGGATTTATGTAACGGAAGAACGTGGAAGTTGGAGTACGCACAGATTCCTGCATCTGGATTTTTCTGTGCGTAAGCACATTTCGGCTTTTGTGCTTACGCCATGTTATAGTGCGAGTTGTACGCACGGCGTTATACATGAGGTTTTCATTCTAGTCATTTTCCTAATCACTGACCAGTTTCACTGCTAATTAACTCCTTTTCCCTTCATTTTAATATCTCTGTATTTAAGGATTCAGTCCTCTGAATTGATTACTTTCTCCATTAAATGATAGCCAAACAGAAATGAGACATGAAACAAGCCAACAGATGACCAGCTAAATTGGGATTTCAAACTCCAACCAATTTCACTCCAACCAATCTCTTAATGAGAAACCGATTCTTGCTGTTAATTAAACTTGTCATTTAATTCCATGGCTTGTTGCTGCTCTCATTCTGCCACAGCAGACATTCCCAAAACGGTTGGATTTTCTGTTTTTTCTAAGATCACCATCAAGATGTTTTGGTGACCTGAGAGATCAGCCTTACTGAGACCTATACCTTTCTTTATTTTCAGCTATTGTGTGATGGGCACAGGGGATCTGGTCATATGGCTGCTAGTTTTGTGTCTCATTATTGTTTGGCCGCTAATTAAGGAAAAAGAGACAACTAAGGGGTCTCTGTCAAGTTAATTATAATTAAAGAAAAATAAGTTAATTAGTAGCAAAAACAGGTCACTAATGAAAAAGATGATTAGAATGAAAACCTGCAGCCACTGCAGCCCTCCAGGAACAGAGTTTGACACCCATGCTATACAGTACATGTTAAATATTAAGTGTTGGAAAATTTGAAATCCAAATATGAACATTAACCTTCAAATTTCTGTTCCTCAGTGTACAATAAATTGTCGCTACACAATAGCATTTTTGCATTAATGGATAATACTTCCTAGCTTATTTGCTGCTAGCCTTATGGAGTGTACCTTCAATTCCTAGACTATGAATATAACCATTAATGTATTATACATTTAAAGTATTTATTATGCATTAATTAAATTGATATATAAATATATTACATTGTGTGTTATGCGTATTCATGTGAAACAAATCATAGAAAAGCTAAAGGGATTTTGATTGCAATATTTTCCATGCTTATAAATGATTCACACTAAATGTTTTTTTATAAATGTTTTAAATGCTACTCTTATCATTTTGCTTTTTTTCTTTTCACCTTTTAAACTTTTTCTTCCTTTCATCAGCCTACATAAGTCATTTCATCAATGTCAGTGTTTAAACTTGACATCCTGCTTTCCCCCTTGCAGGTGGTGCATTTGTCATACATCCAGCCTTTATCATTGACATAGCACATCTGTTCCAAGAAATGACTGCTTGGAGGCAAAAGCTGTATTGCTGATGTACTGTAGAATCAATTTGATGTTCTCATGCCATCAACTTAATTTGGAAAAGTAACAAAAACACTTTGTTTCTTTAAGTTGCTTAGTTTGAGAGATTTTACTTAAACTTGGCAGATACTCCTCCTCATCCATTTGCATTTCCAGCAATTAACACACTTAAACATAAATTTTTAACCTCTGCTGTTGTGCCTGTGGCTCATAATGTTCTTGTCCACTCTTCCTGACAGCCTAAACCTCCTAATTGTAACATTCAGACTGAATTATCTGAAGCAAGTGCCACATCAAACTCTGTACTATAGGATTACTCCTAGAAAGATCAGTTTTTCTTTTTACTTGTCACCTTCCTCCATTGACTGACCACATATTATCCATGTCTCATAGTGTGGGTATTCTTCTTCATCATTTGGACCATCACTAGTCAGGCAAAGAGCTTTACCTGAATGTATTCTGTATGCTGCTGGGATTGTATTTTCATCTTGCTCATATATTTGGAATTTTTTTATTTAACAGAGTATCTTCCAACAATTCTCTTCTTTCAAATCAGCACAATATAATGCATGATTCTTTGGTATGAGTTTTATTCGCTCCTTCACTCCTCCTTACTCCAACTCCCCAAGTAAGCTGAGGTGGCCCCCTTCAAGCTAGACCCAGGTACTTATAACATAACATTGCATAGAGGAAGCACGTCTGCTTCAGGCAGAAACCTGCCCAATAAAGCAACAACTCCCAATTTAACATATGGGTTTGCACATAGATGATTTAACAAAGGGAGGCTCCTGCTCAGCACATTAGTGTAGTATACAGTCTTGATAGTTGTCTTATTCCTGTCCTTCTATTATATAGGTCTTCTTGTCAGGCAAGGGTCATCCATCCCATTTGGGAAACCATTCCTTCCCTACCTTATATACACTCACCTAAAGGATTATTATTATTCTTTAGAAATGTTGGCCCATATTGATAGGATAGCATCTTGCAGTTGATGGAGATTTGTAGGATGCACATCCAAGGCACGAAGCTCCCGTTCCACCACATCCCAAAGATGCTCTATTGGGTTGAGATCTGGTGACTGTGGGGGCCATTTTAGTACAGTGAACTCATTTTCATGTTCAAGAAACCAATTTGAAATGATTCGAGCTTTGCGACATGGTGCATTATCATGCTGGAAGTAGCCATCAGAGGATGGGTACATGATGGTCATGAAGGGATGGACATGGTCAGAAACAATACTCAGGTAGCCCGTGGCATTTAAACGATGCCCAATTGGCACTAAGAGGCCTAAAGTGTGCCAAGAAAACATCCCCCACACCATTACACCACCACCACCAGCCTGCACAGTGGTAACAAGGCATGATGGATCCATGTTCTCATTCTGTTTACGCCAAATTCTGACTCTACCATTTGAATGTCTCAACAGAAATCGAGACTCATCAGACCAGGCAACATTTTTCCAGTCTTCAACTGTCCAATTTTGGTGAGCTTGTGCAAATTTTAGCCTCTTTTTCCTATTTGTGGTGGAGATGAGTGGTATCCTTTTCTGCTGTTGTAGCCCATCCGCCTCAAGTTTGTGCATGTTGTGGCTTCACAAATGCTTTGCTGCATACCACGGTTGTAACAAGTGGTTATTTCAGTCAAAGTTGCTCTTCTATCAGCTTGAATCAGTCGGCCCATTCTCCTCTGACCTCTAGCATCAACAAGGCATTTTCTCCCACAGGACTGCCGCATACTGGATGTTTTTCCCTTTTCAAACCATTCTTTGTAAACCCTAGAAATGGTTGTACGTGAAAATCACAGTAACTGAGCAGATTGTGAAATACTCAGACCGGCCCATCTGGCACCAACAACCATGCCACGCTCAAAATTGCTTAAATCACCTTTCTTTCCCATTCTGACATTCAGTTTGGAGTTCAGGAGATTGTCTTGACCAGGACCACACCCCTAAATGCATTGAAGCAACTGCCATGTGATTGGTTGATTAGATAATTGCATTAATGAGAAATTGAACAGGTGTTCCTAATAATCCTTTAGGTGAGTGTATGTATGTATGCATATGTATGTGTGTATATTGTAAGTGCCAGAGACGAAGGATAGGCATCCTGGCCAGGATTAAAGGAAAGATTCATGCCTGGTCAGGAGGCCATAATGGAAGGAACAAGCAAACAGGCTCAACAAGAAAAGATTATTCCCCCAAACCACATGTGTCAGTGTTCCTCTGAGCTAAACCTGATCAGGACACCCACAGGGTGGCATGAGAGTTTTAGTCTGGAACTGCAGCCCTTTTGGGGTCTTTGGGAACCACCAGAGGGAACTGCCAAGGGGAGGACTGCCCGGGTTTTTACACAATCCAGAAATTCTCTGGACGACCTGGACAGGAGACCAGAACTAGTTCCCAGGTCTGGTTTAAAAGGAGGCCCGCTGCCACACTTGAATAGGTTTATTTGTGTATTTTGACTTGTCTTTGGAAAGGTGATCATTGGAAAGGGGCTGTGTTTGAATAAATATGTGTGTAGTATTACTGTGTCTGTGGTTTGGGGCATTATGGCACCCCCCCTTGTAGTTATTATATATATGTATGTGATACAGTATCTGCCAAATAATACAAAGATACACAACACGCGTTTCACCCTTATTGGAGCTCATCAGGTGTACGCTCTTTTGCATCCCCTTATGGGGATCTGACGTCAGACATCAGGGCCTGAGGCAAAGCCTCTGATGCTGCACCACGTCAGCTGGTTCACTTATTTCACAGGGAGAAGATCAGGGTATGTGGGTGGTTGGCCAGTAGTCAGATACCGTATCACATATCTGTGAGCTGCATCACACAACTGTATACTGTTTGTTATCTATGTGTTCTTCCTTTCCTACATCCCTTACAGCAGTGTTTTGTTTACTAATACTTACACCAACCATATTATTATATTGTTCACCTCTGTGTATTTCTGGCTACAGAGGGCTAATACTAAGGACTTTCTTATCACAGTATGTATAAAATCTGGAAACACTAACAGTCTCCAGGTGAAGTCAAAACCCCGAACAGTAACTCTCACTAAAAGAGTTCTCCTTCAGTTTAATTGTCCTGATACTTCATTATGGGTTTCAATGAATAAAATGATCATTTTGGAAACTTTAGGGCTCATTTGATGCCAGTTATTACAATGAAACAACAGTTTGAACCGCAATTTAGTGTAAAGGAGAGCCAGGGCCATAATGAGAACATCAGATAATTACTCAGGGAGAGTGAATAATATTGTAAAACTGGCATCTTTGCAAATCTGTGTATAAATGGCTAGAAACAGACTAGATAATAAAATGTGTATGCTAACTGTAGCACCATTTTCAAGTATGTTTGTGTTGGCATTTATGTTCATTAACTGAGAGAATAAAAAAGAAAACAAATTTATGAAGTTTTACCTTATTACTCATATAGTTAAGAAAACTAGATGCTAGGTAAATTAAACATACTCTCAGCTGTATGACTGTTATCTGGGAAGCCATATTAAACACAGAAAACCTATAAAATATTATTTGTATTACACTGGAAATAAAGCGTGTCGTTCTAGCAGTTTAGATCAAAATATAATGAGGTATTCAGTATTTTTGGTCAAATATTTGCTACACCTACTGTGTATACAGTATTTGAAGTAACCATTAAAAAATCAGTAACTTAAAGCTGCAGACAGTGATTTTTGACTGTTTATGTTTATAGATAGTACTTTAATGTGTTTAACAAATTTTTATCAAACATGCTTTTTGAATTCTTTAAACAAGTTTGTTGCAAATATAACTTACTGTTAGAACATTTATTTTAGTAAAGTTAGGCACTAAAGAAATCTATGCAACTTCCCCAATCTTACCTTCACCACCTACTATAGAAAATTGTCAGATTAAGTGTGAAAGTTAAAATAAATCGGTGCATCACTGTTACTGAGGAATTGATTATTTCTTTATAGATAACAATTTCTTCCCTACGATTAAATCTTGCAAGTAAGATGTTATCTCCAACCACACCCCTTTTATCATGAAGCTTAAATCACTATGCCCCACATACTCATCTCACAGCAGACGTCTTAACACACTTTTATTAGCAGATGAGAACTGTACAGAATTTATATCCAAGCAAATCAAATTTTTTTAGAGACAAATACATTCTCAGGGGTCTCTGCAGGAATACTCTGGCAGCTTACCCAAGAGGACAGATTATTTCATATCTTTCCCACAAATATAAATCAGAAACCAAGAAGGTATCAGAGCTAATCAATAAAATTACCAGAATAGATCAAGAACATGCCAAGTGTCCAAATGAGGCACTTCATAGGAAAAGAAAGGCTCTGCATAAAGAACTCAACCTCTTGACATCTAAAGAAACAGAACAACTCATTTTTAAATCAACACATCATTACTATGAACATGGAGAGAAAGCTAATAAGATCTGAGCTCAACAAATCCACACGCAGGAGGTTCACAAAGCAATATCAGCAATTACCAACAGAGATAGAGGCAAAATCATTGACCATAAAAATATAATGCACACATTTAGAGACTACTGTAAGTCCTTATACCCTACTCAGCTTAATGAAGGCAAGACATAACCTAATGCATTTTTGGATGCATTACAGGTACCACAACTAGATACTCACAGTGCAGAGGAATTGGACAAACCTCTGGTGCAATCAGAATTACTAGATGGTATAAACTCACTTCAGAATGGGAAAGTTGCAGGTCCTGATGGCTGCCCTGCTGAATTTTATAAAAAAATTCTCATTTTAGTTACCTTCCCTTTTATTAGCAACATTAACATAAGCTAGAGAAAATAAAATTCTACCTCAAACTTTTCGCAAAGCATTAATTACCATTTTTCCTAAGCAAAATAAGGACTTATTACAATGTGCATCATCCAAACCAATCTCACTTCTGAATAATGATGTTAAGATACTCTCCAAAGTCGTAGCTAGAAGGATTGTGAAAGTGCTTCCTTCGGTAATATCACAAGACCAAACTGGATTTATTAGCATTCAGTCTTCGACCCCTGTTTAATGTAATATATTCACCCATAAAGTCTAACACCCTGGAGATATTATTATTGCTGGATACAGAAAAAGCATTTGATATGGTTAAATGGAACTACCTCTTCACTACATTAGAAATATTTGGGTTTGGCCTGCACATTTGGATACAGATTAAATTACTGTATACCAGTCCAGAAGCTACAGTTTGTATTAACATTAATTCAGACTACTTTAAATTAGCAAGTGGTGCTAGACAAGTATGCCCCTTGTCACTACTGATTTTTGCAATCACCAATGAGCCACTGGCAGTTCACTGTCGGAATGCTTTTGAGATAAAGTGGATTATCAGAGGAGGACTTGAACAGGAAATTTCAGTATATGCAGATGATATGGTACTGTACTGTATATGTCAGATCAACAAAATACTGTGCCTGCAGTTCTAACAGCACTAAAAGAATTTCAAAAAATTTCTGCACTCAGGATTAATTTGAATGAAAGTGTGCTCTTTCCAGTGAATTCCCAAGCACACAATATTAGATTGGACACCTTCCCTTTTATCATCATAGATCAGTTTAAATACCTAGGGGTCAACATCACAAGTAAACATAAAGTGGCTTTATCAGCAAAATTTTGCTGTCTGTATGGAAGAACTTAAGCAAGACTTACATAGATGGTCTACCCTTCATCTCACTTTAGCTGGAAGAATTAGCAATGTCAACATGAATATTCTTCCTAAGCTTCTTTTTCTATTTGTATTTTATTTTTCTATTTTATTGCAATATACATCAATTAATCATTTTTAAGAAGTTAGATTCAATCATAACCTCATTTATTTGGAACTCAAAATATCCACATATCCAAAGGACAACCCTACAAAGACCTAAGGCGGAAGGCGGCATGGCTCTATCTAACTTTCAGTTTTATTACTGGGCATCAAATATACAAGCTATTAAAACCTGGACTTTGACACAAATAGATGAAAATACACAGCCTTGGTCCACAATAGAAATAAAATCCTGCAGGACTTCTTTATATTCCTTGCTTTGTACCCCAATACATACAAGTTATCATCAATATACTAACAACCCAATTGTGTTTCATTCTCTCAGAATATGGAATCAATGTAAGAAGTATTTCAAGATAGAGAAGCTTTTATCTGTGGCACCTCTGAACATAAAACACCTTTTTCCCACCCTCTCAAACATATGCAGTTTTTAATGTCTGGAAAACAATCAGGATTAAATCACTTAGAGACCTGTATACAGGCAAAGTTTTTGCATCCTGCGAACAATTACACTCCAAATGTAACTTTTCAGCAACACAATTCTTTCACTACCTTCAAATCAATAACTTTGTTAAGCAAAACCTGCCCAATTTTCCTCACCTCACACCTACCTCTATTCCGAAAAAAGTACTGATCACTCTTGAGGACTCAGACAGCATTTCTGTAATATATAAAAACAATTTAAAGTCCCTCCCTTTCAAAGATCCCAGGGTACAGTGGGAAAAAGATCTCTCACTCAACATTTCAGAAAAGGAGTGGGGGTAGCAATGCATAAAATTCACTCTAGTTCCATATGCATACAATCATTCAACTTAAAAATGATCTATTGAGCACATCTGTCCTGTTTAAAAGTGTCCAAAATGTTTCCACATAGACGAGTTTGCGCAACTGGAAGAATCTGTTTAAGTCAGAGGGAAACTGATGTTATATACTATTTGAAATTGGAAAAATCAAATTCTCACTTAGAGGATCTGTGCAAAACTTTTTTAAAACCTGGCAGGATCTAATCAATAACATTTTAGAATAAAATTGAGGAAGCAGATTCTCTCCCTTTTTTATTCTGTTTATTTGTTTATTTACTTATTTTTCCTAAAGTTTTACTCTGTTGGCCTAGCTCTCTTTCTTACGAGTGGGGGTTGATTTGATTTGAACCTAGTTTTGTAAAAATCTGACTTGCCTGTATGGAATGTTATTTGATTTTAATAAATCCGATAAAATAAAGAAATAGTTGGTCTCGTCCGATGCGAGAGATGGACGTCTGAAGTGGAGCTCCGCTAGCTGTGGTGCTATTTTTCATATTATTTGCTTATTATTCCGAGATATCCTGTATTTATTCAACCTGAGAGGGACTGCTACAGTTTTTGTAAGCACATATAAACATGACCAGCAAGAAGGGGGGTTCGAAAGAATCGAAAACTAAAGCTACATCCAAGCTGCGATCTGCAAGCCCCAGTTCAAGATACGGCCTATCAGAGACAGACCTGGATCAAATGGGCGAAAGCACAGACTCCTCAGGACCACGGTCCGCTACATCGTCGCTGGCTGAGAGCGAAAAGGGGAGCGAAGGTGCGATCGTGAGTGCAGATGTGGATAGCTCGCCGATTGGAGAAGATTACCTGAAACTAGAAAGGGCCGGGAAGTCCGCGGCTTCAGTTACGCAATTACGCGAGCCTGGAGCAGCGGGGACACCGGCTTCAGCAAAGTCTGCTGCTTCATCTACGGTACAAGAAGGCAGAATTGAACTATCTGAAGTGAAAGTGTTGCTCGCTGAGCTCACGCAAGATATAATGAAAAGCGAGAAGGCTAATGAGAAAGCAACAGGCAAAGGCACTTGAGAGACTGAAACAGGAGATGAAACAGGCCAATGAATGGCTGCGACATGAATTCCAACAGGCAAATGAAAGGCTGCGTCAAGAGGTACAACTTGAGCTTCGACAGGTGCTGGGTAAAATTGAAGAGCGCATTCAGAAAAACTTGGTTAAACTGAGCACGCTTGCTAATCAATTGGAGCATCTTAAGGAGACATTCACGAATCGGATCGAAATGGCCGAATATTTAGCTGCCAGTGCCGAGGAAAGAGCAGTAAATGTCAGTTCCGAATGTAAAAAACTCGGAGAAAAACTTGGAGACAGACTGGCTGCTTTAGAAGATGGGAGTAGAAGGTATAATGTCAGAATTGAAGGTCTGCCGGAGAATCGAGAAAGTTCAAACCCTGTGAAATTCGCAGCTGAACTTTTTTCTACAATAATCGGGGGCGACTTTAAAGCAGAATCTGAGATAGCAGCGGCTTACCGTACGCGGATCAAACACCGTCAGACCCCGACCAAGATCTTTTATAGTTCATTTTGAACGATTATCATTTAAGCTAGAGGTGATGGCACTCCTCAGAAACAAGAAAGATATTATATATGAAAATAACCACATTCGTATCTACCCTGACCTCTCCAGCAACAGCTATTAAATGCGCAGCCTTCTATAATATTAAACAGCGGCTACGGCAAGCCAGTGTCAAATACAGCCTCCTGTATCCGGCCAAACTGAAAGTGGAATGGCAAGGTCATTTCTATGTCTTTGCTAGCAAGGAAGAAGCAGAAAATGAATTAAGAAAGCTGATCCCGGGACTATTCTGATACATAATAGTGAGTCATGGCGGTAAATGATAAAGCTAGGAGTAATAATCTATTGTCTGATCTATTCGTTTTAAAATACGGGTTTTTTTATCAGCATATATTCTCATATATTGTTATTATTACTTAGTATTACTAGGGCACTATCTGTTTATGTTTTATTGTGCTTAATTACATTTTCCTCCTTTTTTTTCTCTCCCTTTTTCTTTTCTAATTATTTCATGTGTACCCTAAACAAGACTGTTCAATATCATACCCTTGGTTTACTGTTATTGCTATTACTGCATTAAGACTTGTTATGCTTATTTTGGACACATCTTTAACACTAGAATTACCAGAGCCTACGAAAAAACTCGTAGATCCGTCCCACCTTAAATCGCTTCTTAAAACCATTCTCACCTCTCCGCCAGCGTTTTTTGTTAATCTAAATGTGCTGATTAAAGAAAAGCTGCAAGTAGCCGGCTATTCCATCCCCCCACCAATTTAGAACGTGCACGAACTTCTCCCAGCTCATGTCTTGATTGATTATCTGGGAGTGAAGTGGAGTTTTAGAGTGGAAATAATAAATCATTATTTGGAATACTGTACACGCATTGCACGTGTGTTCCGTTTCTACAGTAATCCGTGTAAACACATTTTTAAAACAGAAACGTTTTCATATTGTAGTAGTAAATGACAAAATGTAAGCATAAACTATATAATGTATGAAGCCTGAAGTCCAAATATCAAACACTTTCACAAAAGGTACAAATATAACAAAACAAGTATGCTTTTATTCAAAAATATAACTGCAGAAAAAAGCCGCCTTAGTATGCCACATATGTACCACAGTATCGTAATTGTATCAACCACTGACTAGTATTCAAAAGGTCATGAGTTCGATCCCACACGATTCAGTTTTGAGAAGTAAACTGCTCTTATTCTTACTATTTTAGAATAAAAACATACATTTGATTTCAGTGTGTAACAGCCGGTGTAATTTATGATACTTGTAAAGGTAAGTTTTTTTTTATTCACTTTTCATTCTCTCAGTTGTGTTCTGGATCCTTCCCAACCCCCCCCATCTGAGAATGCTTTTTTCACATAAAGATGTGCTGTAGCTCTGCAGCGTACTTGTGACTGCATTCTCGTACCAATGCTTGCGAACTGAAGTGCCTGCGTGCACTTTTCGTGGCATTACACGTCTATTTTTTTGAGCATGCCCGTGTCGCTCAAACACAGGAACATATGTTGGTGTACAAGTATAACAAAACAAGTACACTTTTATTCTAGACTATAAGTGAAGAAAAAATAAAGCAAGTTACAGTAGGCGGTTGATACGACAGCTTGGTGGTGCAATGCTAAGAACTGCTGATTTCCGATCCGTGCTATATAAAATCATCACATTCAAATATTAACAATTCCCACACACCCTTCCTACATTCACGACATGTGTACTTGTTGCAGTGTACACAGCTCTCTGTGCTATGGTTCCTATTACACTGAATGAGCACCTGACATTGTACTTTCTTCTCTATATAAATAACATTCGAGTGTAGCGCGTCTCCAAATAAATCACATTTGAGTTATAGCGCGTCTTTATGTGAAAACAGCAATATCAGATGATGGGGGGGTGGGGTCGTGAACGCGACTGAGAGAATGGAACTGAATTTAAAAAAAGCTAACCTTTACAATTATCATGCATTTACACTGGCTCTTACAGACTGACTGAAATCAAATGTATGTTTTTATTCTAAAATAGTTAAGTACATGCAATATTATTTGAAAACGAACAGCGTCAGATCGGGTTTGAATACACACTGACGCTGTTACAGAAGAAGTCAGCTTATTCAGTGCAGCAGTTTCAACGCACAGTACATGCAATATTATTTGAAATCGAACAGCGTCAGATCGGGCGCATATTTAAACCCGATCTGACGCTGTTCGTTTTCAAATAATATTGCATTAGTGCGGTGATGTTTTACATATATTGTCTCTTTCATTCATCTTGCGGTTTGTAATCAGTGACCGCGTGTTTTTCCCCGGTCTTGCCAGTTCGCACATGTTGCTGTATGGTGGTGTTTCTTTTGTACTCCAGGACATGCAGAGGACAGAATAGTACAGAGCAGTAAGTTCAGCGCTATATGCAATCAGACAGACAGACAGGCAGAGAAGGCACTAGATATATAAATAAACAGGGAAGGCACTGTATAATAGATATATAAAAAACAGCTAAGGGGATAGATATATAGATACGTAGGAAGGAAAGGCACTATGAGATAGGCAGACAGGGAAGCTCCTATATAATAATAAAATTACTGTTATTACTATATAGATAGGGAGTTCAGGCAGGCAGAACGGTGAAGGTTAAAAATAAAAACATTTTTTCTCCAGCAGGGAATCGAACTCAGATCTCTTGAAGTACAACAAGCCTGCTGTGCTCTAAGTGACGAAATCTTACCAGTATGCCCCGGAAGCTGTTGTAAAAGTCTTGGACCTTTTATGAAAGTGTTTATTTTCTCTTTGGCTGTCAGGCTTCACACATTTTATAGTTTATGTCTACATTTTGTAACATTTATTACTAAAATATGAAAAAGATTCTGTTTTAACATTGTGTTTACACAGATTACTGTAGAAACGAAACACACATGAAATGCGTGTGTTCCAAATAACAATCTATTATTTCCACTCTAAAACTCCACTTCACTCCCAGATAATCGAGGCATGAGCTCGGAGAAGTTCATGCACGTTCTGAGTCGGTGGAGGGATGGAATAGCCGGCTGCTTGCAGTTTGTTTTTATCGGCACATTTACAGGACAAAGGAGACTGGCGGAGAGGTGAGAACGGTTTTAAGAAGCGATTTAAGGTGGGACGGATCTACGAGTTTTTTCGTAGGCTCTGGTAATTCTAGTGTTAACACCATCACCTGGGTTTATTATCTGGGGGTATCATCTTAATGCACTAAAATTGCTGAAGATTATATATATATTTTAAGTGCAAAATTCTTTTTTTTTTTTCTCTTTTAAAGACTATATTGGTAACAGATATCTCTATCTTTTAACCCTAAAGCGCCACTGCATGGGGGCTTGTTGTATTTTGGACGTGTTCTGTCTCTGGGTATGTCAGGGGACTGGGACTGTGTGAAGTGGGTTTTAGCCTCACATGGGGAGGCAAAAAGGGAGGGTGGGGGGTTAAGGGGGGGAGAGAAAGAGAGCAGGCTTGATCTATAGCTAATTTATCCTCTCAATCTTTATAATTATAACTATCAACGTAATAATAAGCTGCATGGCAACAACTCTTGGGGAAATAGGAAATTAAGACCTAAACTATTTCACTTCCAGTTAAGACTATAAAATGACATCAAAAAATAAAGAAATTTAAACAGCCAATATGTGTGAAACATGGCCTAACACAACTCAAAATTGTACATGACTCGTACATCTCAGCTTTATTCAACTATCCGAAATGCATCTAAGGCAAGGCCCCACAGTGAGAACTCTCATCAGGCACCAGCTTTGCTGGGTAACATGTTTTGGGAATGCCCATTGCTCAAACCTCATTAGGTTAAAATCACGTCTTATTTATAAATCAGTAACAAATTCACAATATGCCCATATCCTCTAAAAGGTTTTTCTGGGTTACACTTGACATTACTTCTGAATTTATAGGCTGCTATGATAACTTATCCCTACACTGCTAGGGTGCCATGCTATCTTGTTTAACTGGAAGAATCCTATATAATCTCCGATAGCTCATTCATAAAGGCATATCCTTTCCCATTAACTTCCTTTCAGAAAGAATATTTCAGACGTTCTTTACAATTTGGGAGTCGAATGCCAATGAATTGGCAATAACTTGAGAGGCAAAGGACTGCTAACCTTTTGAATATTTCAGTATCTTTCTCTGATTACTTTACATTAAACGTTTCTTTAATGTCTATATTGTTAGGGCAAGAAGGTACATGATCTGACTGTATTAGTTGTAGTAGCATATCTTGCAAGTGCATTACTCATTTTTATTAAAATATTTGAAATTGATAAAAATTAACATATTTAAATATGAGTAATACACAACCTTTGTGTCAACATTTTTGTCAATATTATTATTATTAACTTTATTTTGGTCTATTTTAAAAAAGTCTTAAGAAATGTATGTATTAGTTTCTGTTATTTCTGGGTATAAAAATACAGAGCACAGTTACAAAATATTTTTCAAACCTTTACCAGTAAATGTACAAAATCTCACACTGTTCTACTGTATTCAAACTAATGTGATGCTGAGGTGTCACTAATTTTGCTCAGGTCCTAATTTGGAATCCTGAGGTGGATTGTTGTGTGGTGAGTGCAACAATATGCTGTATCAGAGCATGCACCAAACATTTCTCTACATCACCATGAAGAATGGCAAAAACTGATGAATAAAAAGAGGCAAATTATTGTTGATGTTCACAAATCAGGCAGTGGGTACACCATAATACGTAATGTGACCCTATCAGGTAGAGGGTGCAGTGAGGAAGATGGTGATAGATGTAGTAATTCAAACAAGGGTCCTAATCGATGATCTTCAGTGTCTGGCTGTATATTGCACTCACCTAGTCGGCAACATTTCACATAAGAATAAGGAGCAGAAATATGGAGTAAAGTTGCTGTCAAGTGTGAACGGACTATCAAATATACATCATTATACAAGACATTGATTATCGAGGAAGAAAAAATCGATTTTTGTTACTACGCATAAACCAAAAAGGTAGAAAGCTGCAGTTATTTTTGACAGCAATCATACTTCATACTTATCCCCCTTACTGTGGCTCCAAAGGGCAAAACGCAAAAGACAAAATAAAAGCGACACGATGAAATTATTTAAACAGTGACAACATGCAATCAACAATAAAAAGTGAGAGCATGAAATTAACGTGCGTTTTGAACATTACATAATATCTTAGCCTAGTGTCCAGCTGTTTATATGTGTATAGGAGAGCGAGATGTTGTGGAAGGCTCCTAAACCTTCACATTTCAGCACTTTTGGTCATATATTTGGGGTTGGGGTGGGAGGCATGGAATTATAACCCCACCCTTAAAGGATATGAATATATACAAAACTATAAAACATGTGTAAATATCAGGGGCTTTGCACAATATAAACGAAGCCGCCCCCTTGTGACGCCAATGCTTTTAAGTGAGATTTTTAAAAATCACATTTTTGCTATGGAAGCACTGAATTAGATTAACGACTGAGGGCCCTTTTACTGGAATATTTAGGACAAAAATAAATAAGCAAAATAAATTAAAAAAACCTGAGAAATATGACAATAACTACATAATATCATTAAATATGGGAATCTTCAAGTTCTCCCCATGTCAGTGGGGGTTTCCTCCCATGGTCCAAAGACATGCAGGTTAGGTGCTTTGATGGTAGTAAATTGTGTGTGTATGTGTATGTTTGCCCTAAGATGGACTGGTGCCCTATGCTGGCTGGGATAGGCTCCGACAGACGTCTGCAACCCTGTTCAAGACTGTGCGGGTTTGAAAATGACTGACTGACATTAACGAATAAGGAACAAAAGGCATATTTCATGACCCTTTTAATTATTTATACTTGCATTTCATGTTGATATTATTTGTTTAGTGACACATTTCGCAATACTTTTATTTATTTATGTATTTATTTATTTTTGTATTTATCTATGCATCCATCCCATTTCTAAACCCACTTTAACCTGAGCAGAAGCAGAGTCACAGGGAAGCTGGAGCCTATCCCAGGAAGCATAAAGCTCTTTTCTATTGTTTTGTCTGCACCAATTAAATATCACATAAACCTCATTCATCAGATTACAGTGCGCCAACTTTGCCAGTCAGTATGAACCATGTACCCAACTCAGATATAACAAAGGAATCTGTCTTGTCGCAAAGCTGTGAAAATGAGGGCTGCCAACATCGTGTAACGCTTTACTGTGCCCATTAAACATCAGAGTACATCTTACTCGTTAGATATGACAATGTGCCATATTTGTCACTGAGCTGGGCAGAACTGACCTGCCATTTAACAAAGGCACCTGTCTTGTCGTAAAACTTTGAAAATTAAGTTGGTCCAATTTGATGTAACTCCTTTGTATCTGACCAGGTTGCACTTAGAAAATGAATATAAAGCACAAACATGAACATAACTAAAGGCCTTGACGATTCTTACAATAAAAAATGGTCTGAGAGCTGTCCTAGTGCAAGTGTGTTCTGCTTCCTTGAAAAGGTTTTATGTAAATAAAAAATGCAGGAACTAAAAACAAATTATATAAGAAGTAGAATTTTCATTACAATCTATTAAATATTTTGGTGTTTTGCCATCATTAATGCAGCAAAATGAGAGCAGAAATAAATTGTGTAAACAAGTAACAAATTCCATTAACTGCTATAAAGAGGGCACACTAGTCTCCTAGGATCTTAATTTGAGACCCCTGCAGTTATACTATGAGCTACTTCCCTCTGTGTGACAGTTAATGGGCTCCAAAAGGATTAGTGCCTTCTCGATTAGACTTTTTTTGTATTCCTGAATTTTTCTATTTAAATTTTCTTCAATAGGTTACTAGCTGTGCTACCCATCTAAGATGGGTTAAAATCTTTTATGATTGCGGCCTTGTTGCCAACAACAATATGAGCATAATATAGTCAAAGATATTTGTATAATTTTGCCTACTTTTAGGGGTTTTATATGTATAAATTTAATTTTAATTAATTTCACATTTTGCTATGATTTGAAAAAGTTGATTTTCTTTACTTTTTTGACCACATTTGTCACAGCAATGACATCACAGGAAGTGATCGTATAAATATGGTGGTGACTGCACTATTCCTTATCCCTTGGTAAATAAAACAACTCCTTGTGTTTTTTAGTGTTATTGAGCTTCTTTCTCAGGTAAGATTAACAGTAGATTTTCCAATTCTGGATATTATCTTCTGACTTTAATTCACATTTCCATGTTCACCTTTTCATTACTGTTTCATTGATCTTGTTTTGATTGTTTTGATTTCCTAGTCTTGACTACCTAGTTCTGCTTGACTACGTCTCCTTTAAACCATCTCCTGGTGTATTTGCTCTCACAATAATGTTCAGATGTTATGTGTAACAACAATGGCACTAAGATGGCAAAACAAAATCCAAGAGGGCAGCAGAATTATGTCATTGTGTTAAAATTTCATAACATATACAGTATATGCAACTGTTATGAAATTTTAAAGTGGCAAATTCAATAAATAAATGATGTCAGAATTTTAGATTTGTGTATACATTTTGCCTTTTTTGCTATTTACTTTAACAACAACAACATTTATTTATATAGCACATTTTCATACAAAAAATGTAGCTCAAAGTGCTTTACATAATGAAGAACCGGAAAAAGAAACAGAAGAGAGAGTTGGGGTCAGTACGGATTTTAGAGCCACTATGAATAGTCATTATGATAATTGAACATATAGAGTATCAGTATTAAGTTAAAGTGAAGTTAGGAGAAAGCCATGTTAAAGTAATGTGTTTTCAGCAGTTTTTTAAAGTGCTCTACTGTATTAGCCTGGCGAATTCCTATTGGCAGGCTATTCCAGATTTTAGGTGCATAACAGCAGAAGGCCGCCTCACCATTTCTTTTAAGTTTTGTTCTTGGAATTCTAAGGAGACACTCATTTGAGGATCTAAGGTTACGATTTGGAATATAAGGTGTCAGACATTCCGATATATAAGATGGAGCGAGATTATTTAAGGCTTTATAAACCATAAGCAGAATTTTAAAGTCAATTCTGAAAGACACAGTTAACCAGTGTATTGAC
Source organism: Polypterus senegalus (assembly GCF_016835505.1). NCBI lineage: Eukaryota > Metazoa > Chordata > Cladistia > Polypteriformes > Polypteridae > Polypterus > Polypterus senegalus. The sequence continues at coordinate 139,457,864 of NC_053156.1, forward strand.
ATCAAAACTGAAGAAATTTGTTCGGATTTTCTTTTCCTAGTTAGGATTCTAGCAGCTGCATTCTGCACTCATTGCAATCGATTTTATGTCTTTTTTGGGTAGTCCTGAGAGCAGTGCATTACAGTAATCTAGTCGACTGAAAACAAAAGCGTGAATTAATCTTTCAATGATATAAGAGGTATAACTTTTGCTATGTTTCTTAAGTGAAAAAATGCTGTCCTAGTAGTCTGATGAATATGCCATTTAAAATTCAGGTTACGGCCAACAGTTACCCCTAAGTTTTTTACTTCCGTCTTAACTTTTAATCCTAATGCATCAAGTTTATTTCTGATAACCTCATTGAATCCATTATTGCTAATCACTAAGATTTCAGTTTTCTCTTTATTTAACTTGAGAAAGTTACTATTCATCCATTCTGAGATACAAGTCAGACATTCTGTTAGTGAATCAATAGAATCGAGGTCATCAGGTGCTATTGATAAGTACAGCTGTGTGTCATCAGCATAGCTGTGGTAGCTCACGTTGTGCTCTGAGATAATCTGACCTAACGGAAGCATGTAGATTGAGAAGAGCAGCGGACCCAGGATAGAGCCTTGTGGAACACCATATTGGATATCATGTGTCTTCGAGTTGTAATTATCACAACTAACAAAGAATTTTCTACTTGCCATGTAGGATTCATACCAATTTAAGACACTGCCAGAGAGGCCCACCCATTAACTAAGGTGATTTCTAAGAATATTGTGATCAATGGTGTCAAATGCAGCACTCAGATCTAAGAGGATGAGAACAGATAAATGGCCTCTGTCTGTTATTTACCCGCAAGTCATTTACTACTTTAACGAGTGCAGTTTCTGCACTGTGATTTGTTCTAAAACCTGACTGAAACTGATCAAGAATAGCATGTTTATTGAGGTGGTCATTTAACTGCATAATGACTGCCTTCTCTAGAATTTTACTTAAGAAGGGCAGCTTAGAGATGGGTCTAAAATTTTCAAAAGCAGAGGGGTCAAGATGACGAATTTACTATGTCTATTATCTATTATTTTCTTTTCTTTGTTTTTTATGTTTTGAAGTTTGTGGTTTCATGTGATTATGTCATTACCAGCATGTATTACCCAGTTGTGATGCCTGCCACAAGCATCACAGGCACATTCAATTTTCTTTTTTTTTTTTTTTTTTTCGAAGTGAAAAAGATTTTTTTTGTGCTCTGCTTTTAAAAAAAGGATAAAGCTCTGTTTGGTTTTAGGGCAAAAGATTTTTTGATTTCCTTGATGGTTGAGTTGAAGGTTCAGAATAAAAGATTTTCTGTGAATTGTTTCTTTTGCTCACGGAAAATGTCTAGGTATGCAGAAATAAGTTTTGAGCATATATAAACCTAAGAGGTGAAGGCTACCATTAAGGCACAGGCAAATTCATTTTCAGGAAAACAGGAAAGAAGTTCAAAATTATAAGAGACAAATCTGAATCAATATATCAGAACCATAGTGCAAAAGAAAATAACAAATTCAAATACAAATAAGCTTTCAGTTCAGAAAATTTAACATACTTGGGTTTCCTGTGCATATCACTACCATAAACATTTTTATAAATCATCACTACTTAGATATCCGACAATTTTATTAATGGGTCAAAAAAACACAATATGTAATGCCATGTGGCTGGCAATGAGCATAGCAATGATAAACTATGGCTTAAACCAGGCAAAGGTTCTCCTAAAATGGCAGCCAGAGTAATGATATAATAAATAAGCAATATGAAGTTAATGTGCAAAAAATTTAAAAATAGCACAAATAGACTCAGGAAAACCCAAAACATAAATTCATAATAGGGAGAAGTTTTGTTCCATTTAAATTGGTTTGTTAAATTGTTTCTTCATGTGGTGGCTGCCTTCTCCTGTTGTTCTTTTCTTGTTTGTTTTGCTTATAGTGGCCCTCTCATTCTTACTAAATAGTTGATGTCCAGTGTCTGTGAAGTCAAATGTGTATTGTTAGCTTGGGTTACTCTGCAGAAAGTAACAGTAATAATGATTCTAGGTGCTGGTGACACACAAATCTTTTTGTTTGGCTGACTGTAGAGCGAGGGAGCTCTTAAATTATTTACAAGAAACACTGGTAAAATATTGGGAAGTGAAATTTGTATCTGAGATTGGTAGAATTCAAATACACCAAAGTCAAAAGGTCTCTGATAAACCTAAAGTCTGATGATATGACTTCACAAAAACAATACAAAACAGTGCTAAAAGAAATTGGGTCTTGTTATTTTCATTCATTCATTGTTTTTCTGTAATCTCCTTCTTGGTGAGAATCGAGGTAGTATGAAGCTGATCAAGACTACAGAGATTATATAAATAACTTCTTATAAGAATGTAGATGTGACTTCGCATTCCCATGTGGTATAAAATTAGAGCAGTAAAAATCTTTTTCCAGGTCTATCTCTTTTTGGACACTCGCTCTTAACTTTCGGTATGAGTAAATGGGGAGGACTCCAGTGACAATAATGCAAGTCACCTCCATCTTTAAATATGGGGATGCCTATCCAAAGACTGTTTGCCAATGAGCCTTACCTCCAGGATTGCCTGTAACTGTCAGTGGCAATGTTGTTTTGGATTCTGTTTATACCTTCAAAGAAATTGGTTTTGGATTGATCTTTATCCAACATTTTTTAAACCAATGCTTAACAAAGCAGTAAAGGAGTTGCACCTAAGTAATAAAATATGCTGTAGACTTGTTTGAGAGTAAAGCTTAATCACTTGTTTTCAGTCAGGCCATTATTATTTTTCAAAGTAGCAATCTGATTTTCACTTGACAACACGTGAGAACTTTCCCATCAGAATAAAATTCTTTACATTCTGCTTACTAAACAATCAATTACATAACAGGTTGCCTTTCCAAGGTGTAATATTTAATTTGAATACCATTTACAATGGTTCAGATACATCAACTCAATCTGATGAACATAACCATTCTGATGGTATGGAACCTTTAGGGCAGCCCTCTACAGCCAGTATTAACATCAGGTAACATTTAATTCTCACTTAATTCTTCTTCTGCCACTATAATAAATACCTGAACCAAATCAAAAGTTATGTGCCAAATTACAAGCTCATCTACACTAATTAAACAATAAAATTAGGAGGATGAATTTTTACAGAAACAATGTGGAAAAATAGAAATTGATAGAAATGAATTTTTCAACATTGGAACACCATAAATAGCTACGTATTAATAAGAAACAAACAATAGCATACAAAATCATTACACAAACTTAACAAAAAGTCCAATATATTATTATTCAGAGGTAGTCTGTGTTGGAATAACTTGAGAGGATCCTCATAAATGGAGAGAATATCCAACTAATAATGTTGAAAATTTAAGTCATGATCTCCTTGAGTCAGGAATAACACAAGTGGAATGTCCTGCTGATGCATTTTGAGACGCAAAGTGTCCCTTCTTTCAGGCAATGTGACAGAGGTACAATGAGAATAGAACAATAATTAATATATCATTTGCATCGTCCTTTGGTGACGAGGAGATCCAGACATGTAAAGTTCCAGTGATTAACATTTCATCGAAAGGTTTGACTGTTTCTGAATGTAAAGCTTTAACAAAAGGTCTTTCATTTGGTCCTACTAGGGTAGAATTTTTTTTTAGAAAACTGAAATTAATATCTTTTTTCAAACACTACTTGCTAACCAATATACCTAGAGGTTTACTCATTAAATCTAAATTTATGCCAATACATGTTTAAAACCCTCATATTGAGACATTTAGTCAAATAGTTTTAGCAGCTGTAACTAAGGTTGAATCTTTCAACAAGAAAAGATTCTATAATATTTCCAAGGAGGAACACAAGGCTCTGAACACTTTTTCCAAAGATGCTTCAATTGCAATTAGAATAGGAGACAAGGGAGGTCCCATAGCGAATCTGAATATTGACCAAAATATAGTGAAATTGAGAGTATGAGACAATAAAGAGAACCAACATGAACTCATCAGTAAAGACCAAACCAGGTTTGCTTTAAATTTAATTAAAATACAATCTACTCTGCTTTAGATATGAAATTAATTGATAAATAACACAAAATTTCCATATAATGCACACCAACTAGCAGTAAATACAAACTAACTCTGGACAGGGTTCAACTGCATCAAAGAGCATATAAAGCACACATCCACTGTGCCAGTTTCAAGTCATTAGATATAATGTTTGAAATGAACTATTTTTATTTTTGTCTGCGCCTACTGTATGTCTGTCATTAGAGCTCACAGCGAGAACTCTGGTGAGTGGTAAATGGATGATAATAGTAATTTGATGTATTCACTGAAGAATTCTGAGCTTTTGATGGTGATTTCTGTCCTAATATTCATTTTATTTATCATAAATTCATTTTCATGTCTGGTTTATCTTGTGTAAGGTCAAACATAGTTAGACAAGAATACAAGAAAGAAAAACACCAGATGAGATGTCATTCCTCTGTAGAGCACGCCCTTTCACTCACACTTCAGACATTTAGCTTCTCTACTCAACCTAAAAGAACTGCATGTCACCGTATTGTGGGATGAAACTGGAATTTTCTGAACAAGCTCGTATTGATGTTATAAGTCATGCAAAAATCAAACAGAAGGCATGAACTCCAGTTACGAAATCAAGTCACAGACCATTTAGGGCAACAATGCTACATGTTACAATTACTTGACACCAGTATGTAAAATAACTGCTAGTTCATCAGCGTTTACAGCTTAAATTTGAATATATGTAGTTTATGGTTCCACTACCATACTCAAGTATTGGGGCAAACCTCTCTTCTATTAAGTTTTATGACAGAAAGGCAGTAAACCAATAATCAATATGTCAAAACTGAATAGTACTGAAATGTTGTGAAATGATAGAATGCTGTGACAGACATTCCTTAAATTATGACTAATGTATATGCTTCAAGAACATTTTGACATTTACCTAAAGCTTAGTATCATTTTTTTAAATCTGGAAATTCGTTATTTAAAAGAGAGTTCAACCATGTGTTAAATCCTGTCTTGAATCTTCATCGAGATTTGTGTTGTCATCAAAGGCTTTCATTAATGTCAGCTCATTTGTGGAAACTATACTATAGAAACTCTGATCTTGGTGTTTAATTTAGACAGCATTCTTGTTTCAACAATACACCTAATCCCAGACTGACTATTTTTAATAACATAGGTCAAACATTTCATCATAAACAAATATGTAGGCGTAATTTTTTTGTGTGGGATTTTTATACTTTGTTTTTGTATCTCAGCAAAAAATTAACACAAAAAAAAGGATGACTGTAGACACATACTGCAGTGGAACTGCTCCTGAATTTCAGCCCAGTTTCTAATGGTTTATGTCTTTGTTCCTGCTAGGAAGATTTATCTAAATAAAAGTATTGCTTATTCATAATACAGACTTGTCATATTATGGAGGCCAGAATATGAAAATGTTGCAGGTAAAAATTAGTAGACAAAAAGGTTGGCATATGGGGTGACATCTGTGAGTTTTAGGAATAGCTGCTGTATATTTAAATTAAGCGGGAGACTACCTATCAATATAAGGAGATCCAGCTTAGGCCACAATGAATTTCATTTGTCCCCGAAAGTACATTTTCACAAAATTTCACCAAAAAAACTTTTTTGCTATTTTTGAAAATCCTCAATAACTCCTAAATACAGTTTATTTAATAATAATAATAATAATAAACAAAAAATGTAGCCTCATCTACTAAGTAACAGAATCTTTCTCAGATGACAAATTCACGTGCTATTTAAGTCAGGGGTGGGCAAAGTCATTCCTGGAGGGCCGCAGTGGCTGCAGGTTTTTGTTCCAACCCAATTGCTTAATAAGCAGCACTTATTGCTCTAGAAACACTTTTGCTTCATTTTAGTTATCTCTCTTGTTAAGATTTTGAACCCTTATTGCTTATTTAAGTCTTAAACAGCTGCATTCTTGATTTTTAATTGCTCCTTATTAGCAATAATTTGCAAATGACAAAAGAAACCAGCAGTTATCCATTTTTGCTTGTTACCCTTTACACCTGTGTGTATTTATAGTGCACTATTTGGTTTAATTAAATACTTGGAAGGGAAGAGAAAAAAGTGAGGATTGAGAATTACCCATCCGTTTTACACTTCAAAGTATTTGGATGATATCCTTAGAATGGAAAAACAAATCTAGGATATGAGAATGACTTGACATAGCAGAGTTAAAGCACTAACAAGCCATTAAATGTAATTATTGGCAAGGATTGTTTTCTAATTAAGCAACTGGGTTGGAACAAAAACCTGCAGCCACTGCGGCCCTCCAGGAATGACTTTGCCCACCCCTGATTTAAGTGGTAATAAATAATGGAAACAAATCTACAATGCTGGAATTTAACAATGCAGAATTGTATTTTTTAAGTTATTGAAGCAACTGTTTAAAATAAGTATTATGTCAATATTAGCTGTTCAGTATAAGGGAACCATTACAGAATATAATTGTTGATTTTTGTTGCTGATTTCTTTAACAGAAGATTGACAGATTGAAAATTTAAGGGCTCGGCCTCTCCACAAAAACCACACTGATGATTACATGGAAGGGATCTATAAAATGTTGGTGCCAGGATTAATCTGTTATTGTATAGATTTGATCGTTTTTCCTATAATTTCTGATTCACAGTTTCCCAATGTTTATAATGTGGCTGCTGTATCATGGCATCATCTGATTACAAGTGTGTCATTCTTTAAGTAGATTTTAACTTTTTTCCTATCATTTCTGATTCACATTTGCTGGATGATTTTTATTGAGGCTGCTATATCATGAAATCATTTTGATTACAAGTCTAGTAACTGTCTAGATGCTGGAAAAAACTTCCACTGCTTGGCTGGTAGTGACCTTGTGAGCTGAAGAACTGAATGAATCTCCAGTTGATAACAAAATTGATGTTAAGTTTCATTAGTGGAGAAGGAATCCAGTGTTCTGTGAGAGAAAGAAACTAGAGGTTTATGAAATGATGGAGCAACAGACATGGGTTCAACCAGAATGTCTTTGTTAGCTTAAGGCAGCAATTAAAGACTATAAATCCTTCCAGCTCATTATACTGTTATAAAGAGAGACATAAAATAGGAAGGAACAATGCCAAAAACATAAAGGCAAAGCAGCTTGTTTGCTTAAATCTACCATTGTGCTTGATTTTGCTCATTGCCCAACATAACTTATCAAACCATCCATCCATTTTCCAACCCGCTGAATCCAAACACAGGGTCACGGGGGTCTGCTGGAGCCAATCCCAGCCAACACAGGGCACAAGGCAGGAATCCATCCCGGGCAGAGCACAACCCACCACAGGACACACACAAACACACCCACACACCAGGGCCAATTTAGAATCGTCAATCCACCTAACCTGCATGTCTTTGGACTGTGGGAGGAAACTGGAGCACCCGGAGGAAACCCACGCAGACACGGGGAGAACATGCAAACTCCACGCAGGGAGGACCTGGGAAGCGACCCCGGGTCTCCTAACTGCGAGGCAGCAGTGCTACCACTGCGCCACCGTGCCGCCCCTTATCAAACCATTTATGCACAAATACATCTAACTGTGTCTTACATGCCAAAAGTGCTCCTTTCCCAGGGGCCCAATGTGGCAAGGTTTTTTAGTCAAGCTAAAATCACACCTTTTTTTAGTTATCCTTAAATGACAAAGTTTTAATTTCTGCTCTTGTTCCCCAATGGAATTTTTCTAGATGAATACAAACATATACCTTTCTGGGCTCCTCAGCTAAAACACACACACAGACAAGATTATTTTTCCCATTTGCTGTTGCCCTGCAAGTTCTAATTGCTGTTCAGATAGCTTTATACTAAAACCAAAACATTTCCATTATTTTTACTTCTTTCTTTTATTGTTTCTCCAGACAAGGCAAAACCTCCTTTTCTTCCCAGCTTTATCACTGTAAAAATTTCGGACAAGGAACTGCCTGGTCAAAACAAGCATTTATTAGAATATATCTTAGAAAACTCCCTTTCCCTCACATCTCCCATTACATCTCTTTGCCTTACTATGGCCACTCCTCCTTCTCCTAGTTGCAGATAAGTGCTGTTTCTTCCATATCATCCAACTCCACAATCACACTTGCATTGACCAGAAGGAATTCTGCGGCCGTCTTAAAGTTCTCTTTACTGAGCCCAAGTGTTTCTGCAGCTGTGAGTTCCAGCTCAGACTTAAATAACAAAGCAACACCTAGTAGCTCCTGTTTCCTGTAATTTTGGCCACAACATGACACCCTTTTAAAATCTACAAAGATAAACATACCATGCAAAAGATATGAGGCCATCCAAAGGCAAATACTGAACCTGAGCACAATGTAGTGCAACAATGATTAAAGCAACACTGAAATAAATAAACACAGTCAGCAAGTGAAGAAAATAATGCATTTAGAGAAATGCATACAGTATATGTGGTACAAGACACTGAAAAAAAAACAAAAATATTTTTAGGATTTAAGAGAGTACACAGAATAAGAAAATAGTTATTAATGGTGGAGTAACAGGAAGATTGAACTGTGAAGATATGAAAGGAGCATGTCTATGACCAATATAGCAAGAAGAGATAACCTAGAAGACATGAGTTTGAAATGGAAGAAGAAAGTTTTTGATTTAAACATAATGCCAGAGATATACCACAAGAGAAACAGAATAATAGTTAAAGAAGGGAGCACTGAAAGAAATGTGTGTGTTATCTGAGAAGGACTCATGCTGATGCTTGAAGAGAAGGTGGAAAGAAATTGATAGGAACATTAAAAGAATCATGGGCAGGAGATGTATACAAACTAATAAAAGTGGTGCTTGAAAAGTGGTAAAAAGCAATAGAATGGAATATTTTTTATAAACATTTTTTTTGCTTTGTTTAATTTGTCAATTTTTGATGGGTAATAAAATAAAACATCTATAGAAAACTTGAGATGTTTTACCCTAACTGCAAGACTGAGAATTCTGCAGAAAAGTAACTTTTGTTTAAAGAATAATCTGCAATTTAAAGTCTGTTCTTTGCACAGTTGTCTAATCAAATATACTGTACATTAAATGTTAATTTGCTTAATATATGGAATTATCGTTGAACAAATAACTTCTTTAGTTGAAGGTACTAGCCTTAATTTTATTATTGTTCATTTGCATGTATTAACAGTTATGTTGGAATTAATGCATTATTAATATTCCTCAAAAAACACTAATTATTTGCCTTGTATGTTAATTCACCAGTCATTGGTAAGTGGTACAAAGTGACAATAATAATGATAAATAGATTGCAGAAGTGTTTCAGCTGAATGCTAATTAAACTGGCTTTCTGCACCACTGAATTATCTTTGTCTTACAGATTCCGCTAAAATATGAATGTAAGGGCATAAAGTCAGAATTGGGTTTATTTTCCTATTAATTAAATGCTGCTAGATAGCTACATACTTTGTATTTGTTACTTTACCAGAGCTGCTTTCTATTGATATGCTATTAAAATCCCATCCTGCACTCCTCAAGTTAAACACTGGACTATTTTTAATGCTATACGTCGTTATATCTTTGGTTCCTCAAGCTACTCCTCCAGGAATTAAAAAAATAATTTTTAACCTTATATATAATATAACATTATTACATACCATACATATTATGCTAGGATAACATAGACATTTACAATCTTGCTCATTGTAAAGAAACACCTTTCAGTCTTGTTTTCCTAAAATAATGGAAGGCTCAATTTCTTAAACTCCCAGTATCTGATTAATTTAAAAATATGCACTAATGTTGAAATTATTAGACTAGTAAAAGTTAATGGGTTGCAATATTAAATGTATTTTTTAGATGGAACACTTTATAGGAACACTTGTGATATTGCTGTTGTAATGCTGTATCTAAATTTAGTTAAGTTTGGTATATGTTGCCCTTTTGTCTGTTGACATTATTTAATTAGTCAACACACAATGTCCTTGTCCTTTACAACTGATATAGAACTTAATTGGAACACAACACTTTATGGTAAAATGTATGAAGCTTTTGTCTTAAGGAAGCATGGGTTCAGGTGGTACTCACTCTCTCTCTCTCTCTGTTTATCAATTGTCATCGACTGAGGAAACACACACATCCACCAAAGAAACATTGGGGTCCCAAAAAGGTTGACCAATTTAACAACTACCGGTAAGTAGTTCCACAAAAATAAACAGGCACACAGTGGCGTAAATAAAAGCAAAACAAAAGAAGGCAGTATCCACTGGTATAGCTACAAGAATTCAAGAATCTGTAGAGCAGTCACAGGGTCAGGTTGGAGCTCCATCTGGCAGTCATCTGTTCCTTAAATGAGACAGTCCCTTCTGGGAGTATCTCGGCTTAGTTATAGTTGCTGGACCAAAAGGAGTAGAGTCAACTACTCTCATTAGGTGGTTCCTGTGAGCTGTGAGTGATAAAAATGGACATTACTATTAGTGACAGAGCCCCTTCCAGAATTGGTAGTGCTTAACTCTGATGACCCTGAAATGTGACCATCTGACATGCATGCGTGACACAGTGTTGAATGCATCTATGCTCAACTCACTATTAAACAAAATTTTTTAAATGTATCACTACAACATGTAGTATTGGTCTTTTTTTATCAGTCTTTTTCCAGTTTATTTTAGGACCTCTTGGATCTCTTTCTTTTGTTTTGTTCATATGTTGTTCCTTGCAGCACAGGAAAATCACATTATGTTACTCTGAGCTCATTGTAACCATGTGCATACATACATACAGCACAACATGGCATTGAACTTTACTTTTGCCAGGCGGAGATATCTGCCATTCATCAGAACATCTTTTTTGCTTTTCCAAAAAGAAAGAAGTTTAATTTGTGGAAAATTTTCAAGCTAGAATTAAGATGGACCACTTATTTCAGAAAGATTGTAAACTACTGAGTAAACTTGTTGGGTACAATGATAGTTATGTCTGTGTTGTGTTATGTCTGCTCTGCTCTGCTGAGTTCCATCATGTTCTTGCATGCTTGTAACTTTATGAATAGATTTCATATCAAACACTATTTGTATCTCATGTATGAGGCCTGTTTTTATTAGTGATAATGTAGCACTGCATTAAAGCACACCTCATTCATCACAGCTGTCAAATGCAAATCCTGAAGAGGTACAGTGGTTGTTTTTTATAGCCATTTTCTTAAAAAGTGACCAATTACTGTTGCTATTGGACCACACCACACCACTTTCGCCTTGTCATTAAATTGTCATTAACTTGCTTTTTAAGATTCAGGACCATTATGTTTTTAGCAGCCAAAAAATAAGAAGATGCAAAATGAGCCAACAGAAGACCAACTAACTCAAAGGTCTCATATTCAGTCCCTAGAGTGCTACCATTTTTGCTATAACAAATTTCTTAAATAATCATGCTGTTAATGGAACTCATTCATTTAACTCTATGGCTTATTGGTCTTATTATGCCACATCAGAAATTGTTCATTTTCTTTTTTACTCTGAGCACACTATCAGAATGTTTAATGGACCAGATCAGATCGATATTTTTCAGACCTTGACTTTTTGTTGGCTATGTTAGTGAAACAATTTTAGTATGATGGACACAAGGGTGCAAATGTGATTGAGTTAGATACCATGTTTGCAGCAGTAATTGGTTATTAATTGAGAAAGTCACTGGAATGAAAACCTGCAGTAAGGTTCCTGAACAGCAACTTTAATAACAAACACTGTACATGTCCTTGTTTAATAGCAAATATAATAATAATATATAAAGTATGTGTCTTGAGTACATACATTGCATATATATTTAGCATTCTGTGTATTGTGGACGCGGCCCGGATACAGACAGGCAGACATGTTGTAATCCACCACCACATGTTTATTTACAAAGTATTATTTACAATAATCAAGTGCACACAAACCCCAAACACAGTCCTGGCCACACAATGCCTTCCTCTTCGGGCCGCCTCCACTCTCTCTCTCTCCTGCTTTGTCCTGCCTCCACCCGACTCCAGCCTGGAATGAAGGGAGACGGCCCCTTTTATATCATTCCGGACGAGCTCCATGTGTGTCCTGGCATTCCTCCCTGGACACGCCCCAATGTGGCGGAAATGCCGGCTGTTCTCCCGGAAGCTCTCCGGGTGTCCCTTTTCTTCTTCCCCCCAGCACTTCCTGGTGTAGCGGAAGTGCTGAGGTCCAGGGTTCCCAAGGCATTGGGGCGCCCCCTGGCGGTGACCACAGGTCCCTACAGGGTTGGGCTTCCAAGCCCTCTACCCGTGGCCTCCAAAGCAACCAGGAAGGCAGCACCCACGTAATCCAGGGTGGGCATTGACCCTCTTTCGGTCCCTCAAGGCTTCCCGGCCGGGTTGTTGCCCCTGGCATCCCTGACAGTATTTTTGTGCGTTTTGTTAGCATTGTATTACTGTTACTGTTTTAAAGAGACATGCAAGTAAGAATGTCACAGTACTATGGACACATGACAGTAAAAGTGAACTTGAATAAACCTGAAATTGTCAATGCTCTAAAAGAACTTGAGGATGATTAAGCTGAAAATACCAAAATGGCATAAAAGGCAAATTGATGATATGCAATGAGAAACATGTCCATATGATTCACTTTATGTTCCCTCTCAAGCCTTTTTTGGTTAAACAGTCAGTGGCCCCAAGTGCAAGTGATAAAAACTTTCAAGGTGTGACAAACACAGTTAAACAAGGAAGCATGCACACTTAAGTGGACGCACACATTCAAACGAGGTGACATGCAAAATTAAATGTGGTGCCGCACAATTAAAAAAGGTGACACGCACCTTCAAATGAGGTGATGCGCAAAATTAGAGATGACGCACTCACAATCAGAAGGGTGACAACAAGTAAAGGTGTACAGAAAGGGTCGGTACCTTGGCAAAACAAAAGGAAAACATTGATAGAAAGGTTTGCCTGTCAGTCCACAAGGGAAGTTTCTGGTTAAGTTGTGTGTTGAGTGAGGGAAAGTTAATATAGCATTTAATTTTATGCGTCACCTTTTTTAATTGTACGGCACCACATTTAACTCTGCGCGTCACCTCTTTGAATGTGGGTGTCACCTTGTTTAATTATGCGTGTCATCTTTTTTACTTGTGTGGCACCACATTTAATTTTGCTCATTACCTCTTTTGAATGTGCGTGTCACCTTAAGTGTCTTAAGGGTCTTTTGTTGGTGCAGGAATCTGGAAGAACCAGCAGCAGCCGCTATTTAGCCGTATATAATACACTAAAGAGTTGACAGGTGCAGTGCTGAAAGATTCATAAAGTTAAATGAATCCCTGTAAGACACTTAATGTTAGCTCATCATTTTGGTAAATATTATATTGTTTATTTTAGATTATGCCTTCACTTAACGGCTTGGTGGAGTCCTGTTCTTGAGCAGTCTAGCCGCATTAGTGGTCAGTTGATGGGCAGTTTCATTCTACGCGCACATGGCTGCGTACTCCCTTTAAGCTGCTAAAGTAGTCACAGTCAGGGGATGGTAGTAGTTATACTCCACTTGTTCATGTATTTTGTTTGTTGTTGTTGTTTAATAATTTAGATGTAATCTCTGGGGATGTGTAAGATGTAGGTAAGAGTGTATGTGTAGGAATAAAGTGAGGATAAGGGGGTTTAGCCCCCTCTATCTAAATGGTAAGAGCCCATTGCCTTTAGGCGAGTGGGTAGGAAATACTTAAAAGGCCTCAGTGCCATTGGTAGGGAATTGCAAAGGTTAATTTTTTCCCCATGCTGTAGGTTGCCTTTAAGGTATTTTTTCAGCCTCTTTAAGCCAGTGAGTCTCCTAGATTTTGGGGAGAACTTCAGCACTTGGAGAGAGATAAATTTTGGCTGCTTCAGAGCCACTTCCATATAATTATTATGCATGATTGTTTTCACTAATTTATTGAATTTGCCCTGTTTGTTGGATGTGACTATTTTGTTTTGCTGGATTGTTACATTTTCTTTTTTTGGATTGTTTAGCCCTTCATGATTTTTTTGTGGATTTTTGTCCTTTATCTCGCCCACAAATACTGGTTTATGATTTTTCTTGCAATAAACCTTGTTGACTTTGTACTTTATCTGAGTTTTGAGGTACTTTGAGCATCGTCCGGCTATGAACTACTAGCGGTACTCATGAATTTGACAAGCTGTACAATCTAGACTTTCAATATTGAAAATTAGAGCATCATAATTGTATTATTCCACTCTGATTAGTTTCAAATAAGTTTGAAGCCTAAGTCAGTTATAAATAATACATTGCCAAAAGGTAAATGTCTATTTCTAAATGAATATTTTCAATAAAGTATTACAATAGGTGCAAAACCGTCACTCTGACCAGAAGCTCTGCATTATTAAGCTGTGGCACTATCAAAAAAATCAGGAGTGGTCTCCCCTAGACTTTCTCGAATACTTTGATATGGGGTTGGATATTTGAGGAGTAAACCGAAAGACATTGATTATACTTTTATATTATGTACATTAAATAGCCATAAACATCAAATCAAATTAATAATATACTCAACAATTATTATAAAAATAAAGATGAATAAATCGGACTCTGTAGCTGCATGAATGAAAAGTAAATTACCACTTCTAATTAACAGAAATAATCCAAAAGTTGAGATAAATCAATGTTTTGTACCTAATACTTGTATGTGGACTTAAGTGAAAGCAAACTCAAGTTATCATTTTTACATTTTTAATTGGATCTGGTGAAAATCACAAAAATAATAACATTCGCTTGGTCCAAGTCTATTTATTTATTTATTTTTATAATAACTTTAAAGAAAACTAAAAAGAGCTTTGTAGACTTCGCAAATGTTCGTGAAAGATAATAGAGCAGTTTACTCCACACTCTTAAAAATACTAGTTCTTTAATGGCACTTTATGGTACTTTACTCAGTAGAACCATTGTTTGACAAAGCACCATTTCATTATGGGGAGAGTTCTCAGCATTTTAAGTTGTGTTTTTTGTGCTTTGAAAAACATTATAATATGTACAAAAAAACCTTTAAAGTATGTCATGTTAGAAGACACATGTTAAGAAAATCTGGATTTAGCCTTTGTTATTGCATGCAGAGTCCTTTTAAAATCACGACCCATTGATATTTCACCAATCTGTTATCTGTTCATGGTTATTTACTGTATAGAATCTGTTAACATCTAAATAAATAAAGGTTCTTTCTGGCTTTCATGAGGATGGGTGTTTTGGAAACCAAAGTTGGTTTCCCCCTATGACATCGCTCTGAATAGCCACACTATTTTTAGCAGCATACCTCTGTTACTGGTTTCTCAGACTACTGTAATCAAATTCAGAGGTCAATCCTTCAAAGCAGAAACCAGTGAGTAAAGCCAAGGTGGGGCTTGAAGATTTATGAGTCCTGTGCAATTTGTTGTTACTGTAATTTAACATTAACAGTAAGTAATTTAAAACCTTGAATAATTATATCCAAACAAAACATCGTGATATAAGATAACATTTGTACTTTCAGCAGTCATTTGTTTAATTGTAAAGCTATCTGTAGATATCTTATACATAATGCATATATTTAACCCAACAATATTTTTTTAATTTTAATTTCTGATTTTTTTGTGTGTTATTCTATGATGAGTTTCTCATTCAGGGCTGCTGTAGGTCTCTTTTAAATTACACCTTCACATTGATCTTGACAACATTTCTTTTCCATGCTCCTACTAATTTCCCAATTCCACACATTTAACGCCAGTCCTCCCTTAAAAAAATCTTATGACAAGAGAGCAATCTAAGTGAAATTTTAGTGTCCTATTGTCTGCTTCTGGATGTGCTGCCCTTGAATGTGAACGGCCTTCATAGCATTTCTTACTTGCTGTTAAATGTTATTGATCAGGTCAGGCAGTTGCCTAGGGATCGCGTTGTTTGATCCAATTTTATAGCATTATTCTTAATTTTGTTTTGCTATATCATTTAAAATGATATTTAGAAAACTGTAAAAAAAAGTTGCTTTTACTGTGCATATTATTTTTCTTCTGTTTTATCATCTATTTTTCCTAGAAATTACATGGTAGCACATTATTTTGTTTGAATCTATACAGGCCTTCAGTTGTACAAGGCCATCCAGTTTGGAGTTCATGTGTCAACTTTTTAGCATTGTTGATCCTTTTAAACAAGTCGCCAAAGCAATCATACACATTTATTCTTTTATGTTGCTTTTGTTTTTACAAAAAAGGTGAGGTCATGCATTTTTTAAAATTGTTTAGCATTTTTTTGTCTTCTACTATGAATCATGACTCACTGTGTATTCAAATTATTTAAAAAAAATGGAATTTCATTTGTTTGAAGGCCTTGTTGTGGGTATATGTTTCATGTAAATAATGCATAAACAAATAAAAGTAAACCATGTACATTTTGATTCTTTTAATGCCTCATAACATATAAAATAAATAAGTTCAATTTTTTCTTTGTAATAAAAAAAACTTCATTGTTAAAAAGCAATAAAAATGTCATTTGATTTTGTCCTTTAACTTTGCTGCAGGTGAATATTTAAATCCAATATATTGTTGTTGCAGTGCAGGGATCCAGTTTCAGAACGGTGATGTGACTGATCTGATGCTTTGGCTGTAAGTAAATAAATGAATAAATGATTAAAAAAAACAAGATAATTACATAAAGGTAAATGAAAAGAATCTGAGTGACTATGTTATTTTTCACATAAATACATTTGGGGATACTTATTAAACAAACTGTGATAAAAAAAGTTCATTCATATTCTTTGATAACATCATGATATTAAAAGAATGAGTGCATATGCTCTGCAAATCAGAATAGAAATAAACTGAAAGCAAAAAGCAAACCAGCATTTCTTTTGATATTCTGCCAGCACAAGAGAAGAAGCTGCATCCTTAGAAGTTACTGTTCACTTCCAAAGCATGTGTCAAAATATAATGAAAAAAATTTATTTTTCTGCTAATGAAAGAATTTACATAGAAGCATTTGGAAGAAAAATGATCAACTACTTTGAATTGGAACATCTTGAAAAAAAATGTAAAAAATTACGAACTAGAGTGCATAGGTGAAAAGAGAGCAACAACCATGCTAGAAAAATAAATTCTCTATTCCTGCCAGTGCAGGTTTGCAGGACTGGAACCTATTCTGGTAGTTTTGTGCACAATATGACCTTTTGTGAGGCACACTTGCATACACACCCACTCAAACTCACATAAGGATGATTTAGAGATGCCCATCAATGTAAGATGTACAGTATGTCTTTGTATGAGGAAAACCAGAGGAAAGATCAGGCAGACACAGCGAAATTGTGTAAACTACACAGATTGTGATCTGGCCAGGATGCATACTTGTTTTTGGGATGTATGAGTACTTACACTAATTACTTAACAACCTTACCTCCAAGAAACGAGCAGTATTAAATAAAAAACTACACAAAAAAGAAACTAGCTACAGTTCCTTTATAAAATGTCTGTCATAAAACTCATTATGAAAAGTGGTTGAGAAGTTGAGGTGAGATGAGATGATGAGATTCCTCTCATAAGTGTGAGGAAAATTAGAAATAAAATGTTGCTTGGAAAATACATTAGTGGAGCAATAAAACCATGACTTATTGAAAAGGATAGGATTACGATATCAATAGTTAAATATTGCTCAGAAATGGCATAAAAGGTTGCAGGAGGTGTGATACTGTATATGTAGACTCAAAAGTTCAACACTGAAGAAAGGTAGATGCCTGAATCACTTTTCATTACATTGGCAAGGAGGAAGTCTACAAATTAAGTGATATTTTTGATTCAACCATAATATTAAATAGGTAAGATGTACAGTATATGCAACAAAGAAGATAGTATGATTAGGAAAAGTTAAAAGCATTTAAAGTCCATTTGGAAGAACAACTTGTTATGTCAGCCTGTTATGCCAACAAGCCAACTCATTTTAAAAGGGCAACTGGCAGAATACACGAATGACAGAAAAAGAGTCAGAACCAGGAGATTGGGAGAACTGAAGTGCTAAAATCAGAAAAAGGCAAAAAATCATAGACTTTGAACGTAGCTAATGTCAGAAAACCAGAGATCATAAAATATACGATATACTGTTTAGAAAAGCATAAAGGAAGATTTGTTTTCTGACGCACAAATGAGAACACAGTGAATGGGGTGAAGTTTTAACCGCATCACTGTAATAATCTGTGAGTTGTGACACCAGGAGATACACCCATTGGCAACGAGAAAAACTGCCTAGACCACAGAATGCAAGGAGACGGCCTGAAATGAACCAAAATATATAATATAACCCTCTCTTCAATGATATGGCCACTGGGCATTGTCATCAGGATTAACAGGAAACTGAGCATGAAAATAGGGTAAAAGACTGAGTGGGCATAAAAGGTGTCAAACCAAACCATAGCCCTTCCAATGAACCAATTATTCAACTGACCAAAGTTGCAGTCTCAAATCCTTGGTGGACTGAACTTTGAATTCTTTATAACTATCTACCATCCTTGAAGAACAGAGAGAACTTGGAGTATAATATGGAAAACAAAGAACTGGTAGCAACCAAGAAAGTTATGGAACCTGGAATGCACTCATATCACTTCAGCATCCTCAAAGTTGTACACACATCATTTAAAGCCACACACTACATTAAAAAATAATAACATCTGCAAAAATCTTCTCACCCACACAAGTTTAAGACACTGGTACTACACTAAGGCTCTAAACATTCATTTAGCAGAAATGCTTTCCACCAGAAAGGTTGAAGTCACCAACAAATGATATAAAACATAGTTTTTTAAACCATGGTTGGGCCACAGGTTGCCAAACATTGACAACCATTAAAAAAATTCTAGATGATGTCAAGATGAAGGCAATTCTCTTTGCACCAAGAAACAAACTTCTCCACCTGACTCTTGTACTCTGCTTTATACATCTTATCAGTATATTCCATAAGTGCACAATCACCTGAGAATTTCTGCAAATGACATGACCTGGGGCCTAATGCATAACGCTGTTTGTAGAATTTGCACTATAACATGACGTAAGCACAAAAGCCAAAATGTACTTACGCACAGAAAAATCCAGATGCAGGAATCTGTGCGCACTCCAACTTCCACATACTTCCACTACATAAAAGTAACGCTCGTGCACACACCTTATGTCCTGCCCCAACTCCTCCCGGTATTATGCCTCTTTGAATATGCAAATCAAAATAAATCGCCCTTAAGCTCAGCCTTCTGTGAAAAGACAATGGGAAAAGCACGGGGGAAAATATAAGAATTTCAGCGAATACCAAGTGGAGGCAAAGGAAAAACATACTATTTGTGTAATTAAACCGTGGTATAATCAACAAAAGGAAGTTGACATAGCGTGTTGGAGAAACTTGAAAGCTCAGATATTAAAGTCGCTGTGAAAAGGCGAGTCGTAGCCCACCGTCTGAGTGTCATATGAAAGCTTATTAGGGTACAGAGAAAAAAAAGCACACAGTGGGGAAAAAGCATAAAATGTCAACTTCAGTCTCGAAATTTACACTTTAATCATATAGTTTATTTTGTCATTAAAGTAGAACATCATAAACTTCATCTTAAAATCGTTTAACTAACCAGTTTCTCAAATCACATCGTAATTAAAGTAGCTCGTTAAATGCTTTGTTTTGTATGTGATCTTCTATGTGCTCTATGTGTGTGAATCACTACTTGCTTCTTAAACCGGCTGTCTTCCTTCGACTGGACACAGAATCCATTACATTTGTGATATTACAGCTCTCTGAATAACTTAAATACTGAGATGTATACGTGATATCATTTTCATGATGATAGGAGTTAAAGCACGTTATTAAACATGGGTTTCACAGCGCAGTGATTGTGCGCAACCTTCGATGAAATAATTTATTGCAGCAGAACTCATGGGCGGCTCTAGGCTTGTGGCGGCCCTGGGCAGAGAAAGAATCAGTGCCTCCTTCAATGTCAATATGGTATCTCATGCACGGTGGATGGCCACGTCCGTTGCGGACACTGCATAGCCGCCTCGTGCTCATGGCACAAGCGTTTAACTTTTGTCGAAATTTGCTGCTGCGTTTTTTGTTGTGTCGTTATTTTCTCTTTTATATTCAATATATATTGGCGTGGTCGCCCCTGCAGTCCTTGCTTTTCTTTCTCCAAGTAACCGATTGCCACACAATCAGCTCTGTAATAGACGTTAAGCCATCTGTAAGCTTAGAGCGCCGATTCTTCAAAACGTTTAAGGAACATTGAACTATCTTCGTAGTACATGTTTAATTATTCTATCCTTCACGCCAGTCCCAGTGAAGAATATAGATTATTTAAATGACGTTAAAGTTTTATCTGTATAATATAATAAACATATTTTGCTGCATTTCATCTTAAAAATGATATTGTCATCATATGTAAATACGCACTTTATAAAGTGGCTCAGGTTGTGCAATATTATAACTGTAGTGCAAGTTTACAGTGAGGTAATTGTACTTATAAGTACAAACAGTTCCACAAGGAGCAATTGATTGAGTGCGTTCATAGTTGTTGGGATAAAACTGTTTCTGAACCGCAAGGTCCGTACAGGAAAGGCTTTGAAATGTTTTGCCGTGGCTGGGACAACGTGTGCTTAATGCCGTATACCGATAATTCTCTTATCTAATAATTTATAATTCTGCTGTGATTCATACTCAGATACAGTGATATAAATACTCCGAGTGGTGCAGTGAGAGTAAGATGATCCGCTGTGGCAACTCCTAATGGGAGCAGCTGAAAGAAGAAGAAGAAGAAGAAGAAGGTGCAGTGAGAGTAACAACACTAAAGCAGTTATGGTATTTGGAATACTTTGGCTATTCCCTGGACCATTATATTGTTACAAGTTACAAAGTAATTACAATCAGATGCATTACACTAATAAACAATATGCAGTTAGTTTCAGTGTATTTATAAAGCTGCGTCAGGAAAATAAGGAGTAACCACACAGGAACAGTAGCATTATTTGACGCTGGGTGCCGCCAGTCGGCAAACCCGAGCGGAGAACTTGTGTACGACAAGGTATGAGGTACCGTGGAAAAGTGCGTGGCTTTACGCCAAGTGTAGGTTTTATGCATCGCAATTTGAATGTGGAAAAGTTCTTACGCAACATTTCTGTGCATACGCACCATTTATACATGAGACCCCTGGTGTTATATTTATATTCTGAAGTGTACAGAGTGAAGAGAAAAGGAGACAGGACTTTTTCTTGTTGTGCTCCAGTGTTGCCCATATCCATACCAGAAACACAGTCCTTGAGTCTCACAAACTGTGGTCTGCCCAACAGATACTTCATAATCCAGGGCACCACAGGCTCATCAACCTGCATATCTGTTGAGTTTAACCCTTAACAGGGATGGCTGGATAATATTGAAGGAGAAATAAAAAAAAAACATAATCCTCACAGTGAAGCCAACTTTGTCCAGGTGAGAATAAGCCTTATGGAGCAGATAGATAATTGCATCCTTCACTTCAACTTTTGTTCGATAGGCAAACTGCAGTGGGTCCAGGTGGTCCACCACTAGATAACTCATATAGTCGAGGACCTGTCTTTCAAAGGTCTTCAAGATGGCCACTGGTCTGTAGTCATTAGGTGAAAAGGCCCTTGCCTTTTTTGGAACAGGAGCAATGCAATTATGGTGGCAAGTTTTCATTTTCCACCGTTGATTTTACCTGTGGACAAGACTCAAAGTGTTTATATGAGTTGACACTTCAAAACATCAGAAACCCACTTAAAATAAAAACATACTAAACCTTGTGACATCAGCTTTGGTCTGATGAGCAGGGAGTGCACAGAGCCCTGGCCTTTGTGACTGGAGATGTCTGATACTCAGTCTAAATGCCTGTTGTATAATCAATAACTTCAAAACGTTTTTATATAAAATGTAGAACTTGAACTGAGCAATGATGCCCCACATAACTCACTTTAGCATTCTTATATAACTGACAGTATCAGAGAGGAATGGAACAGGCTGAAATATAAAAGATAAATATTTTGCAGTTTATAAATGCTAATCTGTTTGTCAATATTATTCATCCTCATTTAATTAATAAATAAACCAGTTTTAATGCTCTGCAAAAGACATTGAATCATGAGGAAATAGAATAAAGCTAGTTATTTATATTTTTTCTTGGGCTGGGTATAATGAAACACATTACAGTAGATCCCTTTTATTGTGACCTAGAGATAGCTTCAAAACTGAAGCATAACAACATAGTCAGTCAGAGTGCTTAATGGCAGCTGAAATGATGTATGGCATGTTGGTGACATCTTGGCACATTGTACGCATCTTTAATTTGTTGCTTTTCAGGGAAAAAAAGATAAATGAATGTTATCCTTGTGCGTAGGACTGGCCCATTTTTTATGTACTGTAAGGTGAAAAAAGTCACTTAGTTTGGGTGTAGTAAAGCTGACAAAGAGAAAAAATAAACTCTCCAGCTCTTCAATTAAAAAATAATAATAAAGCATATGGGCTAATAAGTTGTATGATGTGTTTCGAAGGAATTCCCAGAGCGAGGCAAACTATGTATAATTTATAACAAGCTAGCACCTGCAGTTGTTTAACTAACAATTTACTGCGTATACTTTTTACAAATGGCTTATATCCTTTCAAACAATACAAATTAATTGTAGCAGGTCTCAGACTGTTTTGTTAGTTCAAAAACCAGATGAATATCCCTGTTGAGGCTAATAACTAAGAAATTTAACAATCCCTAATGAACAAAATGCAAAAATGCTCAAAGCACGATGGTATATGTAATGTCGCCAGGCAAAACAGGTTTATCGCTGACAGGCACCCTTGATATTTTACTAGTATGTTACTATGAATTGAAAACCTCATGGTTGAAAGCTTCAAATTTAAAAGCAGTATTTAAGAATTTCTCACAACCCTGCTCAGGATAAGCCTGTTTGAAAATGGATGGATGGATGAATGGATGGATGGATGGATGAATGGATGGATGGATAGATGAAGAATATTTAATGCTTTCATTGTACACAGTAAATATGACAATACTACTGCAACCAATAGATAAATAAGTAACTGTTATCTTTTTAATGTTTTAATTGGTCTCTTTCGAAACAGCCACTGTGTACCTGTTATGCTTTCCTGCTTGACACTCCAAAAAATAAATGCCAATGGATGCAAAATATTTTGTCTTGAATATAATAGTCACACTCTCTAGGAGTATACAGTAATTTTGTTGGGTTACAATGGGTGGTGAATTAAAGTATGAAATCATAAATGCCGTTTAAATATAGCATATTAAATACATCTATGCAGAATTCGGAAAATCTTGACATTCATTTAAATCTAGGATCATTAAGGTGAATTTCAGCAGAATTCCAAGCTATGCTCAATTTTCATGCAATACATTTAGGCTACAGGTGAAAGTCAAAGATGTAAAAAATGTTTTGTGCAGCACTGTATAGTAGTGGGTGGGACTGCTGTCTTACTGAAAGGCACGGGTGAGTAGTAACGAGTTACATTTACTCCGTTACATTTACTTGAGTAACTTTTTAAAAAAATTGTACTTCTAAGAGTAGTTTTACTGCACCATACTTTTTACTTTTACTTGAGTATATTTGTGAAGAAGAAACGCTACTCTTACTCTGCTACATTAGGCAACACTCGACTCTTCACTTTTTTCCATTTATACATTAAACTATATTTTTGCAAGAGAGAAGTTGCCAGTGGATCTACTGCATGAGTGTTTCACCAATCAGACGTAGCCATGCAGTCACATGAGCACACAAACTTCCTGTGTCTTGCAGCCTGTGAGAGACTTTTTAGTCATGCGGGGCTCTTGTTCACTGCTAAACGGTCTCAGCTTCACTGCAAGAACCAGATTGTCGTTCCCAAGCCTGCCTTTCATGTCTTTTAACCTCATGTCTTTTCTTTGATTCCCCCTTCTTTTTTGTGCTGACCCGTATATATACACTCCCGTCTCCGTGGGCCTTCATCACACACCACAGTAAGCCAATAAATCAATTGAGAATGATTGGACCCACACATGCAGGTGCGACTTGCTGCAACTACCTCGTTAACTCCCTGCGCCCACGGAGAGTAAAACTGGCCTTTTTTTTTTTTTTTTTTTAAGCCACGGACCCTCTACACATGCACATGCAGTATTATACTGTCAGTGTACAGGATATCTTGTCACTGTAAGTAGTTTTCACTGTTCAAACATATATGTTACCTACTGTAGGTATTGGCTTCAAAAGCTTTGTTGTGAAAAACTGAGATTTGGAACTTTGTGTTATTTGTGCATCTTTAGATGTGATTTATTTTTACTCATTTTTTTATTTTATTATTTGGAAATAGCAGAATTTGCACATTATTTTATATTTTTGTCTGTCTTATTACAAAATTTCTAAAAAATAAATCATTTATTATGTTCAAACAGTTACTCAGTACTTCAGTAGTCTTTTCACCAAGTACTTTTTCACTCTTACTTGAGTAAGTTTTTGATGGGCTACTTTTTACTTCTACTTGAGTAATATTATTTTGAAGTAATACTCTTACTTGAGTACAATTTTTGGCTACTCTACCCACCTCTGCTGAAAGGACCCAAATTTTGTACACTGCCTGTGTCTTCAAGGCTTTTCTCTAGGGGCTTTTGTTGTCCAAGTGCGTCTTACATAAACTGAACTCAAAACTGGATTGATAGATAGATAGATAGATAGATAGATAGATAGATAGATTGATAGATAGATAGATAGATAGATAGATACTTTATTAATCCCAAGGGGAAATTCACACAAAACCAAAACTGGAACACTGAAATTGAAAATGTTTTTGTTTAAAACTATAAATTCTTAACTTCTATATTTTCTTCTTGTTAAATATTAGAGCATGTTTATGAAGGTATTGTTAAGTTTTGAAAGTGTTGTTAAAAAGTGTATTTATTTGTACATATTTTCTTTTGGGTATCTAACTCTCCAGGTAGCTGTCCTGCATATGAAAAAGTCATGTCATCTCGAATAAAGGAGAGTTGGAAGCATCACAGTGAACAATCCTGTCATCAGATTGAGCAGACTTCATTATAGAAAACCCAAGGGGGCATAGGCGGCCAGTTGTCCGAGGTCTCCAAGACTGTGACTTTGTTTTTGATTTTCTCTTTTACAATTTTAATCTCATCTGTTGCCAACTGGACATAGTTAATCGATTAATTAAAGGACATTTTTGTTTAATCAGTTTCTACCTTGTTCTTTGTGTGTTTTAATAAATCTGTATTTATATGTGTATCAGTTCTTTATTTAGAAATTAGTATAATCTGTACTTGCATTTCAACTGAGAATTGTTCACAGCAATCTGTGCCTGAACTTAGTGAAGAGCACTAATAAAAAATAACTTGTATTGTATTATATTGTAAAGCCATCTTATTTATACTGGGAACCACCATTTTGTGAAATGGTTGTTGCCACATTGCTAGGTGGTAAACTTGGGAGCGCGCAGCTAGGATATTACATTGCCAGGGATGGAAAAGTCACGCCAAAAACTTCCTATTCATCTAGGTTTACAAAGAAATAACAAAAAGCTTGATGTATATTTATTTAGTTAGTGTCCATGGCAAAACAATCTCTACTCTATGTATTTTTTGACAATGATGAGAATTTATATTTATCTTCCCAATTATGAATTTTGCTTGTCTTTTGGCTCACATTCTCTTATTTAAAAAACATTCTGTTCTCTCTACTGTAGCAGAATGTATACATTGTATATTACACTGATAATTGTATGTACCTTTTGTAATATCCACCAAGAGAAATTATTGGAGAAATTGAAACTAAGCCTTGCAATGAAGTTCCACACAATTGGGACATCCTATTAGAGAGCAGCAGGGAGATCTTTTACCCTGCTGGCTATTTTGAAGAACAAGGTACCTGGGGTTACCAGCCGCATTAAGCACCAGTGTTGTCTCAAAAGTGAAGTAGCCCTTAGAGTCACTAAAGGGAATTCTAGGCATATAGCCCCAGAGCACTATATTTTGCCCTGGAAGTTGTTTCTGGGCCTGCTCTAGGAATGCCCTCAACCTGGAGTTATGCAGTCAACCCTTTTCTACTTGTTGATTGAGCTTGGAGTCTAGCGAGGTGGTAGAAGTGAATGCTCAACTATTGGGAGGAAAAAGGGCCTGAAGAAGCCAGAGGGAAAGGTACAGGGAGTGGTGCAAATTAAGGCTTGTTGCAGTACCTTTAGATGGGAAGTACACAAGGCAGGGGAGTATATCATGTTTATGCAGGCCCAACGGGGCAATCCGTATTTATTTTCCTTGTTTCTTCTGTAGTGTGTGTTACTCTTTGAGTTATCTCTTCCATACATGTTCTATGTTTTCGTAAAACAATCATATCATCTTGGTCCCCTTCTCCTATAAGGATGGCTAGTCTTGCACAGCTCAACTGTTTCATACTGATAAATTACATTTCCAAATACCCTTCCATTTTCTAATTTTACTGTGTAGTTCAGGGTCATCTGGCAGAATGGGAGATGCTAATCCATTGCTTGATATCATCACTCACTCTCACACTGTCTCATACTGGGCCAGTTTAAAGCTTACAATTAACCTAACATCTGTGGAGTACCCAGGCCCACAGTGATACAAGGAAAACATGCACATTCTATTCAAGATTCAATGTAGAAACTCAGGAGCCGTGAGACAGCAATACTAACTGCCCAACTGCACTGCTCATCTCGCAGTGGTTTTTATATAAGGTAGAAAGTAGGGAATCCATTCCCGGGCTCCCAATTAACGGGAATCCCGGACATTGTCATTCCCGCATTCCCGGGAATGAAACTGCTGTAATTCCCGGGAAACTGGGAACGGCCAAGCTTGCATATATAGCGTGTAAAAGTGTAAAAATCAATCAAGAAATAACAGAGTTATAGTCGAAAATAATTAGTGGCATGGCTTTATGGCCCACGGTGTAGTGTGTTGCAGATTAATTCAGTCAGCCAGCAGCACTCTGCAGCTCATGAACGTCGGGACAGGGCAGACTTCATTGACGTCTATCAGACAACAGCTTTGAACAGCAACTTAAAATTGCAATGCGTCAGTCTGTTGCATCCGCATTATCTGTCAAAGAAACTTGCCATCACAGAATAATGACAAGAAACTGGATGCATCAGTAAAAGCTGAAATGGCGGTGTTTGAGAGCAATGGCAAGTGCGGGCATTGTTTAGAACAAGTGTAACAGTATGTGATCAGGTAGATCGCGTTGCATTCAAAATAAAACATTTTTTAAACATTAGTCTATCATATATCCACCCTATGGCATTTGCCACCTGATTGACATACAGGGTGGCCAGTCTGAGATCTCTTTCCTTCTAACACACTGGTCATCCCACATGCACCCATACAATCAGATTGTGATTCAGACTACGAATGCCATGAATGTAATTACCCCGATCTACGTGCTGTCAAATAATGTGTCTTTTAAGTATGTGTTGTTTTAATCATCATAAATACAGTGTTTTATTCAAGCTGCTGGAGAAATCCACATATTAATCCATCTTTTTTAGAGAGGAGTGCAATGTGTACTAATTATTTTAACAGTGTGCTCAAATTAGCAAGTTTATTTTTGGTAATCAGATTTTAATAATCCAAAACAGTCCAAGAAAGAAAAATAGTGTGAACCATTTTTAAATTAAAAAGATAAAACAGAATAGCTCTCCACTAGTACCCACCCCATTCCAGACTTCCAAAAGAGAGCAAGAAATTGGTGAAAAAACTGACCCATACAATCACAGGAAAAGGTATACCCCACAGTGGGGAACCAAGAAAAATAAAAACATACACACAAACAGGTCCCAGTGTTAAGTTGTCATCATGATGCAGACCACCTGCTGGATGACAAATTGATATATTCTGCAGAGTTGTCAAACAACAGCATATTAAAGAGAGAATTTTTTTTCTGGCAAGAGAGAGCTATGCTTCTGGCAAAACCTATTGTAAAGTCACAAACAGCATCCTTCAAAGCCGGCATGCAAGGAAAGCATCAGAAACTAAAACTGTAATAGACAACATATATGATCTGAAAGGACATATCTAGGGAGAAAAGCATTCAGGTTCTTAAGTATTTGGACAGTGACACAATTTTCATGATTGTGGTTCTGTACATCACCACAATGGATTTGAAACAAAGAAATCAAGATGTGATTAAGGTACAAACTTTCAGCTTTAATTCAAGGGTTTAACAAAAATATTGTATGATCTGTTTAGAAAAGACAGACATTATTATACATGGTCTCCCTATTTTCAGAAGATCAAAAGTATTCAGACAGTCTAACATAATCATAAGTATAATGATCATTTTCAGTATTTGGTTGAAAATGCTTTACAGTCAATGACTGCCTGAAGTCTTTAGCCCATGGCCATTTCCAATTGCTGGGCATCCCCCCTATTGATACTTTACCAGAACTTTATGGCAGCCGTCCTCAGTTGCTAGTTGTTTGTTGGACTTTCTGCCATCGGTTTTGTCTTCAGCAAGGGAAATTAATGTCCAATTGGGTTGAGGTTGGTTTATTAACTTGGACATTGAAGACTGTTCCACTACTTTGCATTGAAAAGCACTTGGTTTGCATTCGCAGTATGTTTCAGCTCATTGTCCATTTTTACCATGAAGCATCGTCCTATCAGTTCTGCAGCATTGGGATGAATCTGAGTAGATTGTATAGCCATATACACTTTATAATTCATCCTGCTACTTCTACCAACATTCATATCATCAATAAACACCAGTGACTGACTTCCATTGGCAGCCATGCATGTCCATGCCATGACATTGAGTGAACCATATTTTACAAATGATCTGGTATTCATCAGATCATGAGCCATTCCTTCTCTTCTCCATACTCTTCCCTTTTCAAAATTCTCATATATATATATTGATCTTCATATATTTTGTTCAAAGAAAGTTGCTCCAGAACTGAATAGGCTTTTAAAATCTTTTATAGCAAAGTCTAATCTGTCCTTCCTATGCTTGAGGTTTACCAGTACAGTGGACCCTTGACTTATGAACTCAATTCGTTCGCGAGGGCTGGTTGTAACTCAAGTTGGTTGTAAGTCAAGACTATTTTTCCCATAAGAAATAATGGAAATACCCATAATGCGCTCCGAACCTCCCACAGCAACACTTACTTAACCTTTTCATAATAAAAAAGGGTTGTATAATGCTCATAATTTACCAAAACACCAATAATTTTTCTAATGTACTAACCAAAAAGTTATAAAAAGTGCCTAGCCTACCAGAAACAACAATTTCATACTGTACTCACCATTTAATTTGACATCTTTGGGCTGCAGGAAGGGAGGAGGAGGAGAATGAAACGGAAGGTGTTATTGTTTAGAAGGAGCCTCCTTATGCAAATCTTTTCTTTGTAAAATTGTCGAGATGGTGGATTTCGACATGCTGTACATATTAGCGAGATCTGTCACGAACGCCACTCTCATATTTACGCACAATTTCCTTCTTTATTTCGATTGTGATCGCTGTTTCTCAAGTTAATAACGACAGTAGTCGAGCACTCAGTTCAAAGCTGGTCGTGTTGTGAACTGCTGTAATAATACACTCCAAAGCAAGCTGGTGCTGACTCAGCCTGATGACATCATCATGTGCTGCGCCAGCCTGCTAGCTATCATCCCTTAACAATCGCTTTCTTTACCTTCGTTACCTTCTCTTCCTTCCTTAGCAATTATGCGTCTTGCTTGCCATGGTCTTAGTGAATTATATATATATAGATAAACTAGCAAAATACCCGCGCTTTGCAGCAGAGAAGTAGTGTGTTAAAGAAGTAATGAAAAAGAAAAGGAAACATTTTGAAAATAACATAACATGATTGTCAATGTAATCGCTTTGTCACTGTTATCTATATCTATATATATATATATCTCCTTTGGGGTGCGAGCAGCTGTTGCTGGGGGTGCCAGAATCCATCGAGGAAGAAAAATGAAAAACATTATTTGTACAAAATCTTAATTTATCTATCCATTCCTAAATAATTAAATCGGCAGGCTATTTCGTATCAGTGCAATATGCTGCTTGTTAAAACAGATGACTCCTGCTCTTACGTGCACTTACTGTAGTGCTGCGTGGGTATCATGAACTATCATATCTGTTCAAGTTCTACTTAAATTTTAAATATAAGTAATTTTTATTTAGTCAACAGAAATATGTTTGGTAGGAATGTAAGTTAAATTTAGTCATCATTGCATACATTTTTCTTCACCATAGAAATTTAAAGACTAAATTCAACTTACATTCCTACCAAAGATATTTCTGTCGACTAAATAGAACCTACTTATATCCAATTTCGAGCTATTGAGCTGTCGCCTGTCTGCCTGGATAAGTCACCTTTGCTTTACTCTTACTTTTTACCGTTCATTTAATCATGGCTAGTCGCGAAAAAATTAGATCATGTTAGGAGGATTACACTGAGTATGGCTTTACCAAAACAATTATTGATGGCGAATAAAGTATCCATTATTCATAAAGTTTCAATTGGTGATCTGTTTTTCTGCGTTAACCTCATATTTTTTCATAGTTCTTCTCAAACCAAGGGGATGCGAGGATAAAATGAATCGGGAACCGCTGATATATATATATCTATACTAATAAAAGGCAAAGCCCTCACTCACTCACTCACTGACTCACTGACTCATTCACTGACTCATCACTAATTCTCCAACTTCCCGTGTGGGTGGAAGGCTGAAATTTGGCAGGTTCATTCCTTACAGCTTCCTTACAAAAGTTGGCCAGGTTTTATATCGAAATTCTACGCGTAATGGTCATAACTGGAAGCTGTTTTCTCCATTTACTGTAATGGAGATGAGCTTGAAGCCGTGGGGGCGGAGTTTCGTGTGACATCATCACGCCTCCCACGTAATCACGCAGTACATAGAAAACCAGGAAGACCTCCAAAAAGCGCTGAAGAAAACATGCATTATATAATTGAGAAAGCAGCGAAACAATAAGAAGCGAGCGAGTGACATATACAACCATGTTCATGAGTTCTGCTACGTCGGAAACAAAGCACGATGTAAACCTACACTTTAAATTAAGTTCATAGACAGGCTGCCGCTGGCGTTTGTAATTTAGTGCCTGCCCATATAAGGCCGTCCGTCAGCGGCAATCCAATAGCAAACTCCACTAAATATTCACGGGTGAAGGACTGTGCTTATGGAGAGGAAGATGAGATGGTCAGGGTGGTGTTTGACACAAACTCAGCGAAACTGCGAGAGAAAGTTTTAAGTGCCAGGACTAAGGTAACATTAAATACAGCCATGGACATAGCACGAGATGGCACCAGCACAGCTGGGAACCTTCGATGCATGTACACCGAGGCTCACGTGAACTGGACGCAGTGCACAGATAAAAGCAACAGTTCCAAAGAGCTGAACAAAACCGAATTACACAATTGAAAAGGCAGCAAAAAATATGAAGCGTCTGATAAGCATATTCATAAATCCAGCTACTGCGGAAACAAAGCACACGGTGGAAAAAGTCAATGTCCCGCTAAAGGAAGACAGTGTAAAAAAAAACCCGTGCATGCAGTGTGTCAGGTCTCAGATAAAGAAGAAGACGAGCTGTTTATTGATGCAGTAAGAAACGAATCGATGAAAGAAACCTGTCATCTTTACAACGATTGACAAACACGGAATGTAACTTGAACACAACACATCCTACAAATACGAACCTGATTGAAAGAAATAATGATAATCAAATCCTTGATGACAGCAACACTCAGTAACACTCACAAAACAAATACTGTATATTGACAGTCATGTTACGTTATTTTTAAAATGTTCCCTTTTCTTTTCTAGCTTTTTTAACACACTACTTCTCCGCTGCGATACGCGGGTATATATATATATATATATATATCCCGATCTACATACTCGAATAATGGATACTTTATTCGCCATCAATGATTGTTTTGGTAAAGCCATACTCAGTGTATTCATTAGATGAACGGTAAAAAAGTAAGAGCGAGGGAGGATGCAGGCTGTAGTCTTGCGTCAACTCTATCTGAATTGCGCGATCACATTTCAAAAAATATATCTTTTCAAGTTCTATTTAGTCCATATTTGTCAAACTCAAGGGCCACGGGCCACATCCGCCCGGCGTAATTATATCCGCCCGAGATCATTTTATATACTGTATTATTGTTATTAATGGCCCGGGTATATGAAGCGCTGGTAACACAATAAACTACAGATCCCATAATGCAGCGCTTCAGCTGCCTTGCCAACACTTACGCGTTAATCAAGTCTAGCTTATGATGCTGCAAGTTATTGCGAAGCTAGCTCACACGATGCTGAGAGAAAAGTTGATTCTGAAAATAGAGCCTTTAAAACCGATGGGAGGCTGAGTATATGTTTACTGAACCCGTGTGTCTCATTTGTGGAGCTAATGTGGCTGTAATTACAGAATTTAATCTAAGACGGCACTATGAGACAAAACATCAGGGTAACCTGAATGCAATGCAGAAGATACAGAAAGCAGAATAATTAAATAAGAATCTGACACTTCAGCGGACGTTTTACCCGTGCACAATCACAAAGTGATTTCAAGTGAAGCTGCTTTTATGGGAGACACAAATGCACCTTGCCCCACTTTCCCTGTTGCCAAGTAATGTTAAACCAAGTCGTCACTACGGTGTTCCCAAACACGCACTTTGCTGATAAACTGAGCGCACTGAGTTTGCACGGCGCTTTGGTGACTTTGAAGAACAAAAAAAGTCCGTCTACATGCGGCTCGAACCTTGTGCATGTTTGGTAGCACATATCTGTGTGAGAAGCTCTTCTCAGTGATAAAGACTAACAAAACAGCACACAGGAGTCGCCTCACTGATGAGCACCTGCAATCCATCCTGAGAATCTCCACAACACAGAACCTCACACCAAACAGAAACGAACCTGTTGCCAAAAAAGATGCCAGGCGTCCAGCTCTAAAATGACATATGAGCAAAGACAACTGAATGATTTGATTTGTTATTGCTGAAAGGAACACATTTTATTTATATTTCCAGGTTTTGTTATGCAGCATGTTCATATTTGAATTTGTATAATTTTGACAGGATATATTTTTATGGAGAGCAAAATCTTTTGGGATATTTAAAATCTAAGTTTATTTTTATATAAAATTACATAAGAGTAAAGAAATTTGAATGTTTGTTCTTTTAATGTTTACTTTATTTCTAACTTGTATAATTTAGACAGGATATATTTTTATGGAGAGCAAAATATTATAAGTTGTTTAAGGTTTGAGTTGATTTATTCAGGAATAATATTCCTGTCTGTTTTACCATTCCTACCAAAGATATTTCTGTCGACTAAATAAAAATTCCTTCTATTTAAAATTTAAATAGAACTTGAACAAATACGATAGTTCATAATATCCACGCAGACTTGCACGTAAGAGCGGAGTTATCCATTTTAACAAGCAGCGTATTGCACTGATCTGAAATAGCTGTGTGTGTATATATGTAGATATGTATGTATATGTATATATATGTTTATATATGTGTGTGTATGTATGTATGTGTATGTATATGTATGTGTATATATGTAGATATATATATATATATATATATGACAACAACACTCATCACTCACAACAGTGACAAAACAATTACATTGACAATCATGTTACGTTATTTTCAAAATGTTTCCTTTTCTTTTCATTGCTTCTTTAACACACTACTTCTCCGCTGCGAAGCGCTGGGTATTTTGCTAGTATTAAATATATTGAAATAGTTTTACTGTCAAATAATGCAAACAGTACGCGGCACGTGTTTCACCCTAATTCTGGGCTCATCAGGAGTATACACTCACTGCACCCCCTCTCGGGAATCGAACCTCGGACGTCAGCGCTGTGGTTTGTTTATTTGATAGTATGTAGATCGGGGTGTATATATATATATATATATATATATATATATATATATATATATATATATATATATATATATATATATACTCCTGTAGCCACAATAAATTCCTTTATTTTATCGACAAACGAGGGATGAACAAGTTCCTTTCTACTACAGCCACAGCCGCGACACACATAAAAAACATCAATAATAACTCATAAACTTGCAAAATTATTTAGGAAAATCACAACATTTTACTCATCAAAAATTCGGATTATTTGTAAACAAAATCCATTGTCCTCTCTTTCCTCAAAAACAGTTCAATTACTCTGTCGTACAGATTATCCGTGCGCTTCAGTTCCATCAAAACATCCTTTTCTATTGCATTCGAAGCTAATGCTGAAAGGTGAATCCGCCCTATGGTATTTCTGGCTTAAGTTTGAATTTGCTTTAGGGCTGAAAATCTCCGCTCAACAGAAGCAGTGTACACAGGAATGCTCACCGCCAAATATACCAATGTGAACAGCTGCCCCATGCTCTCATTCAGATTTTTCTGATGAAGGAAGTCAAGGAGATCAGTGGGAGATTCTCCTGCAAAATCATCCATGGCATACATTACAGTCAGTTCTGTTTTTAGCCGAGACAGATCAAAAAGCGCTCTGTGGCTCTTGTGTTAAACTGGAGAAGGCTGCATGTGTGAAATTTTTCTTATATTCCCGAAACTTTCATGGTCTTGAAATCTAGTCTGTGTCTGGCAAATAATATTGTCCAGAATCCTGCCATGGAGTTGGCCGTAGTGCACGTGACGATCTTTCACTCGGAGCGTTTGTGGTGCGTTCAATGGCCTCGTAGAGTTACTCATATCAGCTTCTATCCAATCAATGGGTCTGAATACGGTCACGTTGCCATACGCCTGCTAGAGGGCCCTACTGACACCAACTCAAAATCTGATTGGTTGAAGCAACAGGTTAATCGACTTTTATTCTGTGTTAGAGCGCCTCCACAACAAATTGTAAAAGCCTCTCTGCCTGGCAACAAATGATGGCTGAAATGTGATTGGTTAAATGCTTTAATACAAAACTCCGTCTCCCACGGCTATCGAGCTGCAGTCTATTCTCTCTGCCTGGCAACAAATGACAGCTGAAATGTGATTGGTTAAATATTTTAATACGAAACTCCACCTCCCACGGCTATTGAGCTGCATTCTATTACAGTACTAGCAAAATACCCGCGCTTCGCAGCGGAGAAGTAATGTGTTAAAGAAGCAATGAAAAGAAAAGGAAACATTTTGAAAATAACGTAACATGATTGTCAATGTAATTGTTTTGTCACTGTTGTGAGTGATGAGTGTTGCTGTCATATATATATATATATATATATCTCTATACTAATAAAAAGGCAACTCACTCCCTCACTCACTCACTCACTCACTCACTCACTCACTCACTCACTCACTCACTCACTCACTCACTCACTCATTCACTCACTCACTTACTCACTCACTGACTCATCACTAATTCTCCAACTTCCCGTTTAGGTAGAAGGCTGAAATTTGGCAGGCTCATTCCTTACAGCTTACTTACAAAAGTTGGGCAGGTTTCATTTCGAAATTCTACGCCTAATGGTCATAACTGGAAGGTATTTTCTCCATTAACTGTAATGGAGTTGAGCTGGAATGACGTGGGGGGGCGGAGTTTCGTGTGACATCATCACGCCTCCCACGTAATCACGTGAACTGTCAACGCAGTCGCGTAGAAAACCAGGAAGACCTCCAAAAAGCGCTTAAGAAAACATGCATTATATAATTGAGAAGGCAGCGAAACAATAAGAAGCGAGCGAGTGACATATACTACCATATTCATGAGTGCTGCTACCTCGGAAAGAAAGCAAGGTGTAAACCTAAACTTTAAATTAAGTTCATAGACAGGCTACCGCTGGCGTTTCACATGCCCACAGGTAATGCGGGATACAAGTTTAATGAGAGGACGAGGATATAAAGCGAGAGTTTTGATCACTTTGTAACTAAGTTAAAATTGTATGTGAAGGGTGTGCTTATGCAAATTCGAGAGACTGTGTTTGTGGGGATTGACAGTTAAAGGGTGGGAGAGTCACGTCATCATCTCCCTCCCATTCATCTCATTTCGCTCTGAGCTGAGCTCAGCTAACGCCGTCTTCCGAAGCAACTTCGTCAGAATGCCACCAAATACTCACAGAAAAATCCACAAGTTAATACACACGCTGTCTCTAGAGTTCCTGCACACTGAATCCTCCAGGCACTACTTACAAAAGGTTACATTGAAAATCGTGTTACGTTATTTTTAAAATCTTTCCTTTTCTTAGCACAAGCACAGCTGAGAAGCTTCGATGCATGTGCTCCATAACGCGTTAAAAATATTGCATTTAATCACACTTTGCATTACAAGCAAAGGGAGCTTTGTCAATGCATGATTTCCTGGTACAACGATTACATTGATCAGCATCCCGATTCATTTTACCCTCGCACCCACTTGGTTTGAGAAGAAGTATGAAAAATATGAGGTTAACACAGAAAACAGATCACCAATGCAAGCTTTATGAATAATCGATTCGCCATCAATAATTGTTTTGGTAAAGCCATCCTCCTTCCATTTTATAATTTTTCCGCCATTAGCCATGATTAAATGAACGGTAAATAAAGTAAGAGCAAAGCGAGGGTGACTTATTTAGGCAGGCATATATATGACAGCAACACT
The DNA here is from genome assembly GCF_016835505.1 of Polypterus senegalus. NCBI lineage: Eukaryota > Metazoa > Chordata > Cladistia > Polypteriformes > Polypteridae > Polypterus > Polypterus senegalus. The sequence goes on from NC_053156.1 coordinate 139,494,474, forward strand.
CATGACAATGTCAATCATGTTACGTTATTATTAAAATGTTTCCTTTTCTTTTCATTACTTCTTTAACACACTACTTCTCTCAAGTAGGCGCTGGTATTCTGCTAGTATATATATATATATATATATATATAAATATATATATATATATACACACACATATATACATACATTATATATATCTACATATATACACATACATATACATACACACATACATACATACACACACATATATACACACAAATACACATATATATATATATATACATACATACACACACACATATATATATAAACATATATATATATACATACATATCTACATATATACACACACAGCTATTTCGTATCAGTGCAATACGCTGCTTGTTAAAACGGATGACTCCCGCTCTTATGTGCAAGTCTGCGTGGATATTATGAACTATCGTATTTGTTCAAGTTCTATTTAAATTTTAAATAGAAAGAATTTTTATTTAGTTGACAGAAATATCTTTGGTAGGAATGGTAAAAACAGACAGGAATATTATTCGTGAATAAATCAACTCAAACCTTAAACAACTTATAATATTTTGCTCTCCATAAAAATATATCCTGTCTAAATTATACAAGTTAGAAATAAAGTAAACGTTAAAAGAACAAACATTCAAATTTCTTTACTCTTATGTAATTTTATATAAAAAATAAACAGATTTTAAATATCCCAAAAGATTTTGCTCTCCATAAAAATATATTCTGTCAAAATTATACAATTTCAAATATGAACATGCTGCATAACAAAACCTGGAAATATAAATAAAATGTGTTCCTTTCAGCAATAACAAATCAAATCATTCAGTTGTCTTTGCTCATATGTCATTTTAGAGCTGGACGCCTGGCGTCTTTTTTTGGCAACAGGTTCGTTTATGTTTGGTGTGAGGTTCTGTGTTGTGGAGATTCTCAGGATGGATTACAGGTGCTCATCAGTGAGGCGACTCCTGTGTGCTGTTTTGTTAGTCTTTATCACTGAGAAGAGCTTCTCACACAGATATGTGCTACCAAACATGCACAAGGTTCGAGCCGCATGTAGACGGACTTTTTGTTCTTCAAAGTCACCAAAGCGCCGTGCAAACTCAGTGCGCTCAGTTTATCAGCAAAGTGCGTATTTGGGAACACCGTAGTGACGACTTGGTTCAACATTACTTGGCAACAGGGAAAGTGGGGCAAGTTGCACTGGTGCATTTGTGTCTCCCATGAAAGTAGCTTCACTTGAAATCACTTTGTGATTGTGCACGGGTAAAAACGTCCGCTGAAGTGTCAGATTCTTATTTAATTCTTCAGCTTTCTGTATCTTCTGCATTGCATTCAGTTCTTTAAGGTTACCCTGATGTTTTGTCTCATAGTGCCGTCTTAGATTAAATTCTGTAATTAGAGCCACATTAGCTCCACAAATGAGACACACGGGTTCAGTAAACATATACTCAGCCTCCCATCGGTTTTTAAAGGCTCTATTTTCAGAATCAACTTTTCTCTTCAGCATCGTGTGAGCTAGCTTCGCAATAACTTGCAGCATCATAAGCTAGACTTGATTAACGCGTAAGTGTTAGGCAAGGCAGCTGAAGCGCTGCATTATGGGATCTGTAGTTTATTGTGTTACCAGCGCTTCATATACCCGGCCATTAATAACAATAATACAGTATATAAAATGATCTCGGGCGGATATAATTACACGCCGGGCCGGATGTGGCCCGTGGCCCTTGAGTTTGACACATATGGACTAAATAGAACTTGAAAAGATATATAATTACAAATGTGAGCGCAATTCAGATAGAGTTGACGCGCACTACAGCCTGCATGCGTCAATAAGTCATTCTCCCCTCACTCTTACTTTTTTACCGTTCATCTAACGAATACACTGAGTATGGCTTTACCAAAACAATCATTGATGGCGAATAAAGTATCCATTATTCGAGTATGTAGATCGGGATATATATATATACATATATATATACCCCCGCGTATCGCAGCGGAGAAGTAGTGTGTTAAAAAAGCTAGAAAAAGAAAAGGGAACATTTTAAAAATAACGTAACATGACTGTCAATATACAGTATTTGTTTTGTGAGTGTTACTGAGTGTTGCTGTCATCAAGGATTTGATTATCATTATTTCTTTCAATCAGGTTCGTATTTGTAGGATGTGTTGTGTTCAAGTTACATTCCGTGTTTGTCAATCGTTGTAAAGATGACAGGTTTCATTCATCGATTCGTTTCTTACTGCATCAATAAACAGCTCGTCTTCTTCTTTATCTGAGACCTGACACACTGCATGCACGGGTTTTTTTACACTGTCTTCCTTTAGCGGGACATTGACTTTTTCCACCGTGTGCTTTGTTTCCGCAGTAGCTGGATTTATGAATATGCTTTTATGTATCAGACGCTTCATATTTTTTGCTGCCTTTTCAATTGTTTAATTCGTTTTGGTTCAGCTCTTTGGAACTGTTGCTTTTGTCTGTGCACTGCGCCAGTTCACGTGAGCCGCCGTGTACATGCATCAAAGGTTCCCAGCTGTGCTGGTGCCATCTCGTGCTATGTCCATGGCTGTATTTAATGTTACCTTAGTCCTGGCACTTAAAACTTTCTCTCGCAGTTTCGCTGAGATTGTGTCAAACACCACCCTGACCATCTCATCTTCCGCTGCATAAGCACAGTCCTTCACCCGTGAATATTTAGTGGGAGTTTGCTATTGGATTGCCGCTGACGGACGGCCTTATATGGGCAGGCACTAAATTACAAACGCCAGCGGCAGCCTGTCTATGAACTTAATTTAAAGTGTAGGTTTACATCGTGCTTTGTTTCCGAAGTAGCAGAACTCATGAATATGGTTGTATATGTCACTCGCTCACTTCTTATTGTTTCGCTGCCTTCTCAATTATATAATGCTTGTTTTTGGAGGTCTTCCTGGTTTTCTATGTACTGCGTGATTACGTGGGAGGCATGATGATGTCACACGAAACTCCGCCCCCACGGCGTTCAAGCTCATCTCCATTACAGTAAATGGAGAAAAACAGCTTCCAGTTATGACCGTTACGCGTAGAATTTCGAAATGAAACCTGCCCAGCTTTTGTAAGGAAGCTGTAAGGAATGAACCTGCCAAATTTCAGCCTTCCACCCACACGGGAAGTTGGAGAATTAGTGATGAGTCAGTGAGTGAGTGAGTGAGTGAGTGAGTGAGGGCTTTGCCTTTTATTAGTATAGATATGGATGAAAATACGTTCCAGTTATGACCATTACATGTAGAATTTCGAAATGAAACCTACCCAACTTTTGTAAGTAAGCTGTAAGGAATGAGCCTGCCAAATTTCAGCCTTCTACCTACACGGGAAGTTGGAGAATTAGTGATGAGCCTTTTATTAGTATAAATCACTGCACTGACTGAAATTACGTCCACAAACACATGTATTTGGGCTCCAAATGACACTTACGAACGCTCTCGACTGTTTGTTTACAATCACACAAGCGGATACACGTGACCGCATTCGGGTCGTAATGCAAGATGTTGGTCGTAAATCAAAACCAAAATTTTGGTCGTAAATCAATTTGTTCGCATGTCAGGCCGGTCGTATGTCAAGGGTCGACTGTAGTTTGTACCTTGTAGTAAACCCTCTCCCTTTACTTTCATGAAGTCTTCTTTTGATTGTGGAGTTTGGCAATGAATGGTCTACCTCCCAGAGAGTGTTCTTGGTTTGGCTAAACATTGTTGAGCAATTACTTTTCACCAAGATAGAATTCTCCGATCATCTAAAACAGTTGTTTTCTGTGGTGTTCCAGACCTTCTGGAGTTGATAAACACACTAGTGTGCTCCTTCTTTTTAAGAAGTGTATGGTTGATTTGACCACTTCTTGTGTTTCTGCTGTCTCTCTAAAGGGTTTTTCATGTTTTCTCAGCCTAATGATGGCCTGTTTTTACTTGTATGGGCAGCTCATAGGACTTCATATTGAAAGTGACAGCTTCCAAATTAAAATTCAACACTTGGGATCAATTCCAGACTTTTTATATGCTTAATAGTTAATGAAATCATGAGAGACCTGCTGACACCTGGAACAGCTTGTTAGTCAAATGTTCAAATACTTTTTAGCCCCCAGAAATGGGTGGAAGGGGTGCTGCGCATGCAGACAAATGGCTGTCATTCCTAAACGACTGATATGATACTTTTGGTAAACCCCTTAAATTAAAGCTGAAAGTCTACACTTCAATCATATAATGATTGCTTTGTTTTGAATCCGTTGTTTTGGTATACAGGGCCATGAATCTGAAAATTGTCACTGCCCAAATACTTAGGGGCCTGACTCTAAGTGTATTCAGTAGAGGTTTAAATGTTGGGAGCTGGGATTTCAAATGTGCAGTGTGAGTTGTTGCTCTGCACTCTTTCTAAGTGACTATTGTCAGGGGTCAATATCCAGGTGGTATATTCCTCATTAAGCTGTCAAGAGGACCCCGCAGTAGTTTGTTTTATATCCATCCATCCATTATCCAACCAACCAACCAACCATTTTCAAACCCACTGAATCCAAATACAGGGTCACGGGGGTCTGCTGGAGCCAATCCCAGCCAACACAGGGCACAAGGCAGGAAACAAATCCCGGGCAGGGCGCCAGCCCACCACAGAGTTTGTTTTATATGTGTCTGCATTTCAATAAATAGTAATAAAATTATGATTTAAAGCATTTTTAAGTAGTATCAACACAGCCACTAAGGTACAATGAAGCAAATTGTGACACATGGATGTTTTTTATTTTTGCTTTTTCAGCCTTCTCCTCAATGCAAGTTGTGGCAAAAAGAAGTAAAATAAATAGAATTAAAACAGTGGTCTGGGTGAACTTCACTAAAATAGATAAAAATACATTTATACAACATAGAGTATGCTGGTTTACATGTACAACCACACCATGAAATATACGACCTAGGTTATACAAGCAAATGAAAAATGAAACTAGGGTATAATTGAGTCTGGAATGGCAGTGGTTCCCAAAGTAAAACTGAGAAGTCTTTTATAACATGAATTCAACAGATGAAAAGAATCAACCAGATTTTAATTAGAAATTAATTTGTGAAGTATAATGTGGGGTGTACTGGCAAAGATGAACTGGCAATTAGTTTGATAAAAAGTTCCTGTAAGAATCCATATTCTTAACAAGAATAATTTTATTGTTTTTCAAATTCAGGATTTGATTGATTAAGCATGGCACGCAAGACGACTTCTACTGAGATGGAGAATAAAAAGAGAAGATCATTACTTTGTTACTGTCAGCCTTCACTAGCAAATTGGAAAACTTTGTCAGATTCATCTGAGCCTGTACCAAGTACTTTAGTACTGCATTACAGAAGAAAACACACACCACACTTCCAGGAGAAGTGCTATGGGACTGCTGTGAAATACCACATAATAAGAAATCCTTAGCAACAGCCTGGATTCCAGTAATATTGCAGTATCAATTCTCTTACACCATAGGGTAGCCAAAGATGCTCGATCTCTTCGTAGTTAAACCAAGGTCCCAAATTTTTCAAGAAGCAACCAATAAATTAGCCATAGATAGGATAAAGGTTAGAATAAGAGATACAGGACTGAAGAAAAGAATTAGAGAAAATACCTGAACTGACATCAATGTCCCAACTTTCTAGCTACACTGACGCCAGAAGCACCTCACAGGGCTTACCTCCCAAATCCCAAAAAAAAGGGTCTGAGATTCAATAGCCTCCCCACCATGCCTGGTGTGCCTGTATAAACAACCACAATAATCATAACAAGAAACAAGGTAGAGTAGTACCTGAAGTTTGAAAAACATAATGTAGTACAAGCGGCAAACCAAACTGGACATAATATACAAGTAATATTTTAGTAACAATATGTGGTAGGGCCTAATGACTGGTGCAGTACAATGGGGCAGCCAAGCTACACAGCCCCTGACTCATGGAAGATGGTTCACAGATGTTTCAGGTTTGGGATCACCCATAAACAAAACTAAAAGAATAGAAAAAAGGTAAATCACTGTGTATCATAAAAGAGACAGGGAATTATCCAACTCTCTCATAGAACAGCTTGACATTCAGCATAGCTGAGAAATTTTAACACTGAAATCCCTCAGGCAGGATGAATTTCTTTAAGGAAAATACATTTTGGCATAGCTGTCAACTATGATGAAAGATCAACTTTCAAAACTGGGTAGTTGTTTACATTCTGAGCATTCACCTGTATCCATAGAATATGGATGTTATTTCTGTAGGTACTCTCTTAGACGTTCTTTGTCAAGGATGCAACTTGGCCCTACAATATGCTGATAATAAGCCCATTTTGTTCAGCTGCACTCCAACCTTTTTTGAGATCCTCCTTTCTTCTTTAACCTATTTCATGTCACACTGGAGAATTCCAATGCACTGCAATATTGAGTCACGTAAAAAGATGAGATGGTCAGCTATAAATTAAACTTCTTCAAATTTTCAAAGCAAACATCCAGTGTCTGCAGCCTAAGGGCTAGCCGCCATATGAAGAACATTTTTAGAGTTCTTGAGACTTTGGCATGAGTTCTTCTTGATCAAACACCCACATCAGATATCAGTTTGTATGTAAGATCTTTATATGTCTTAATAGAGGAGTTTCATGATATTGTCTTCAAAATAAAGCGATAAAAGCATTTGGCCCCAGAGACTACCCTGTTACATGTCCATCTACCACCAAGTGTGTTTCTTTTATAAGCAGTACTCCAGAAGTTGAGAGATGAAAAGAAGACCAGTGAAATATGTAAAAATTCCCATCAAGTATACTGTATAATAAATATGTTTTTGAATGTTGTTTGTTGTTGTTTGCAGACTTATTTAATATTTGTTTTGTAATACTGTATAATTAATCTTTCCTAAGTATCTTTCCTGCAGTTCTGCATTTTGAATAGTATGTCATACACTTATTGCATAAATGTACACACTGCGTGATGACTTTTCATTCTCAGTTGTACTAGTTTATTTAGGGATTAAAGTTAAAGGGTGAAAGAACACCACAGAAATATGAAGTTATTTGAGTGAGCGAGTTCCTGTCAGCTCCAGCTCAAATTACACATAATACTCCAAACATCCCAATTGCCACTGCAATTTCAGTCTAATCTCAGTTTGGGATTTTCTGAACAGGGACGGATTGTTTACAGGCAATTTATCCAATCTCCATATGAATGAATATCTGCTTCCTGCATCTATGGTATTGCTCACAATTTATAATCAGTGTATAAGTAAATGTTACAGACCATTTTATGGACTGCACTTGCAGTGTTTAATGATTGAATTATTTGTAAATTGTTGTGTGACAAAAATATGGTGTGAATAGAAAAGTCAGCTGTAGGCTGAACTCTAGAGTCAGCTGTTCTGGGATGCATGTGATTTCCATTGTGCTTTTTTCATTGCATCTATGCCACCTTGAAGATTTGTTTTCTGTACATATCCAATGCAAATCAACCTCATAGCATATAGTTTGTATTTCACATCAAATTTACTGCAATCATTTTCCATTATTTTGTCTGTGTGTTATAAAGCAATTTTTATTCTTCATCACAACTTAACATTTTTAGCCGAAACTAATGCTTTTTACATTCTCTATGACTTTTTTCTAAAACCTGAAACTAGGACACAATGGAAAAGTTTTTTTTAACTGCTTGTCATAAACCTGCATTATGTAGGACACAAGCATTTTATTAGGGTACAAATCTTCCAGTTACATTTATTTGCTCTTCAGATCACTGCACACCACATTTCTTTATAAGCGCACTGAGATGATTTTTCCAGTCCATTTACAATGCCGGTGTGCCTTTTTAAGGAACAAAATGCTGAAACATATAGTATATTATATATAGATATACATATGTATATAAACTACAGTACACATAAGTATCCATCCATCCATTATCCAACCCGCTATACCCAACTTTAGGGTCACGGGGGTCTGCTGGAGCCAATCCCAGCCAACACAGGGCCCAAGGCAGGAAACAAACCCCAGGCAGGGGGCCAACCCACCGCAGGGTGCACACACACACACATACACACCAAGCACACACTAGGGACAATTTAGGGTCACCAATGCACCTAACCTGCATGTCTTTGGACTGTGGGAGGAAACCAGAGCACCCAGAGGAAACCCACGCAGACACAGGGAGAACGTGCAAACTCCACACAGGGTTAGAAATGTAAATATCTATATATAAAATACACGTTTTTAATTGGTACTAATGGTTACTGTGTTGGAGCAACTTTATCAGTTAAATACTTGCTGTCTTGCTCAGTTGCTATGTATGATTGTACTAGCATTTTGCAAGTATAAAACCCTAATTACTATTCTTTGCTTGCAATATGTTGTCATTTTTTGATAGACATCAGATTTTGCTTAACAGTTCACCTACAATTTCTGCTGTTTTGGACCCTTATTATATATTAGAAACTGGACTGTCAGCGAGCCCCAAACCCCACACACAAAGAGTCAAAAAATGGAAGGTTTATTAACCAAAATTACTTCCAAAGTTGCAAAACACAAGCACAAATAATAGATTCTCTCTTCTCACAATACTTTCTTTTTTCTCACTGCCCTCCTCCAGTTGAGTGTTGCTCCAAGTCCTCTCAGCTCCGACTCGCCTGGATAAGGGAGTGCAGTCCATTTTATTAAGGACCCGGGAATACTTCCGGTACGAGGGCCGCTGCCCGATGGAAGTATGTCCGGGCCATATGGAAGTCCTGTATTTTAGGGAGCACATCTCCATGCAGCGCCCCCCTTGCGGCACCCACGGACCTCAGCAGGGCTGTGCTGCTGGACTACAACTCCCAGCATTCCCTGCTAGTTCCTGGATGGGCGCCAATATGGAGGGCTGCTGCCATCTGGCACCTGAGTGGAATAAACATCTTCTAGGGACAGTCCTTCCCTGTCTTCTTCTGTCATGGTCAGGGAAGGTATAAAGTCCATGTGAGGTTGGGATGCCTGCCCATTTATTCTGGGCCTCCCATTCGGTTAAGGGATCTTATGGACTCCTGGCCGGGCCACTCACTCATCTTGAGTATGTCCTGCAATACATATTGTGATTACATTTGTGACTGTATTGATTATATATACATTTGTGACTTTGCAAAAATGTATTTAATTTAAAGGACATATTACCTTGTAAATAACATATTACAATACCTTACTGTAATATAATTGCACTTGCTGATCTCAAGTTACAGTCAGTAATTCACACCAAGTATATGCTGATGCAGGACATTCTAATATTTTCAAAGTAGCAATATGATTTGAGAATCTAGTGAAAGCAATGTCTTCTATTCATATAATGCTACTGCAATGGTGCTGACTCTTACATCAGGTTCGGATGACATCAGTGCCGTGTGAGCTGACATTCATGAGCAGCTTCAGGACCAGCAACAGGGGAGCATGCCAAGGTCACACGATCACCATTCTAATGTGGTTAAATTAAGTAAACACTCTAAGGATAGCAAGCTACCTAAGTGAGTAATGAAATAATAAAAAATCATTAGGTTAGCTCTGGTAAGCACCATTGTTTTTAGAAATAGGACAAGTAGAAGACCTACAGTTCCACTCAGCAAAGCTCAGTGGAGACCCAAAATGGACTTGCTGGACTCTTCTGGGGAGTTGTTTGAGAGTTACAAGGCTAAGATCTTAGATCTGGTATGACAGATGCAGCACTGATGTAGGAAGGAAGACAGTGAGACCCCTACTTCTACAGCTTTACCACTATGGACAGCCTGGTTGTGCAGCTATCGGCAGTGCTTTAGAAAAGAAAGTGGAGAAAGTGTAGCAGATCATGTTGCCAGTGATCCCAAGTGTGCAGTGTGTGGTGAAGCTGGTGGGTGGCAAAGACAAGTCATATTGGAGTGTCTTCAGCACTCAACATCTCTGTTGTACCATCTGACAATACAGCTCTCAAGACTGCTGCTGTGGAAATGAAGACTACCCCACTGTTTTGAAGAGTTTGTGTGCCATTGTAAGGAGTCAGAAGTGGTTGTTGGGATGGCTGACCTCTTGAACGAAAGGCTGTGTAACATCAGCTGAGGATTACATCATTTCTGAGTCACCAGCAGTGTGAGCTGACATTCCATATTCAAATAGGTAGCTTCAGTGTCAGCTACAGGGGAACTTACAAAACAGGTAAGCATGCCAAATGTTACATGATATCCATTCTAGTACAGATAAGCAAGCCATCCTTCAAGGGATAGCAAGCCACCTAAAAGAGTGTTGTAAAAAGGCATGAATCTATTAGGTTGGTGCTGTAGACCATCATGCAACACTACAATACATAAGGGTGCAAAATTAAGGATCTCATGTTGTGCTTGAGTGTAGATGAGTGTGCTCCTCACCTTCATCTTATAACCAACCTCCATCATTCAATGTTCTATATAGATTATTCCCAATTATTCAAAAGGCAAAATCTGCCTTCCAAAATTTTGAGCCATCAGTATCTGCTTCAGAAGGACTTTGGGTCAACAGGAGTCATTATGCAATGACTACAGTATTGTCACTTATATTCCCTTGGGAGATGGCTTAAGGGCTCTGATGAAGGTAGCTACCCACTGAACCAGGGGTTGGCACTGTGTGCTAATGCCTTCTCTCTTCCTTATTCAGGAGAATGGAAGACTGACAGCCCTTCCATCACTGACGTCAGTTTTGTTGTCCACCTTCCTGGACCAGCCCCTTCCTGCCTGGAGCTCATGACCAAAAAGATGTTATCAGCATCTTTGTAAAAGAAAACTTTATTTTTCATTTGTTTTCAATATATAGGGTCACAGACATGCCGCAGACCTTTTTCTGAGTTGTATCCTTTCTTAGACTATGTAAATGACATATTACAAGGTGGTTTTCTCAAAATAAGCCCTTGTAGCTGAATAACATCTTCTAAACTACGTTTTATTTTTTTTAATTTGCAGGTGATTCTTATAGTGTGGGATATCGTGAATGGTTTATGCAAAGTGATGACAGGGCATATTAATCACTGTCATAATGCACACTTGTAGGAAATATATTGTTAATTCTTAACACAGGCATTTTGCTTCAGCATATCTAAGTGAATTATTTTTAAGTAATTAAAACGTTACTTGGTTATGATAGTACAATTATGATTTGTATGTTAAATAACATAAACATCCAGACTGGCACAATGATTCTGTGGTTGGTACTGCTGCCTCATATCTCCAGTAGACTAAGCTGGAATCCAGTATAGGCAGAGTCTGCATGTTCTTCATGGGTCTGCAAGGGGTTTTCTCCTGTCTTTCCTGATTAATTATCAGTCTGGTGAGTTAGTGTGTGTGGTATTTAAGTGTGTCTTGGCACATCACAACCGTGCAAGGAAATGAAAGTCTTTGGAAAAAGGATGGATATCTGGTGTTACAGCAGTATTTCTTATATCAATAATTACAAAAATGGTACTGCCACTGTATGGACAGATATTTGTAGGATCCGCAGAGCCCGCTAGTGTGGGAAAAATAAATCATGCAAAATTTGAAGACCCATCTGCCATCATTCAGACTAAACTGATGTAACTTAATGCTAATCTTACTTTCACTGCAATTTTATTAAAATCACTTTGGGGTGGTTTAGCCCCATAGCAGAGACTCACAACCCTCACCACTCCAATCAGAGCACTGGCAAGATATTGAGTGTTAGATGCTATTATTGTATGGAACTCTTTAGGAAAACACATTCTTGACTCAGATATCTGACAGTTCAGTGAAAACATCTGGTTATGGGATTCGAGCTGGCCTGGGCTCAATTTTATGTTTCTGAAAACCAATGGTATCACACCCATTCAGGCTGAAAGGGTTTGTGTTCATCAATGTTGGAGGAAAGACATAACCTTCCAGTAAAACTATTCTATTATTACTTGTAAAACACAGGTTAATCACGTTGAATACCCTATTTTTGCTATTTCTGATAAAACAACACTGCAGTCACAATTAACTGCACCAAGGGATAGAGTTGGGTGAATGTTAAACCTGTTGTTTCAAAACCTGTCAGAAAGAAGCCACCTTAGCAAATCTAAAGTACATTAAAGATGTTTTCTGTATGCTTACTAATCGATAACAAATTTTGTCTCTATATCTAATACACAAAAACTATTTTATGATGTAGACTTGTATATAATATTGATATGTTCCATGACATATATGTCGAGAATAATGTATCCTAGGAATATCTGGAGTGTTGCTGTGCTCACAGATGTGCCTTCTTTAATTTTTCTGGTATATAATGGCCCTCCTGAAACCTGACACATATTGATCTATACTCAGAAAGCAAAATGATGAAGGGCTACTGTACACTAAAGAATAATATAAAATATACATTACAGCATGCAATATTGTGGTGACTAGACAAATGAATTTTAACAAATGACATGGCACAGCATGTGCATGATATATTTTATCTGTGTTTATAATATACACAGGGCCAACAAAATGCATAAAAACACATAACAATGTTGCAAATTCTATCATTTCTATAAGTTAGTAACAATAGCCCCATATCACATTTAGCCTCTTTTAGACTGCCCTACACACTTTCTCATCTAAAATCTTGTATATCTTATTAGAGGAACTCTTATAGTCTCGTGAATACTGAAGATAGATTTAAAGTGCATTTCAGTTTAATTTATTGTCATTATAGCTAGTAGTACAATAAAAAGAGTTTACTTTAGTCACACTGGTGTAGATAAAAGAAGGGACTACACTGTGCATGGTAGAACAACAGAGAAGTCAAATTATTGAAGAGAACAATGACGATTAAGAATGAACAACTCATATAAACATGCAATACAATTTACTTTTGTATAGCCCAAAATCACACAAGAAGTGCCGCAATGGGCTTTAACAGGCCCTGCCTCTTGACAGCCCCCCAGCCTTGACTCTCTAAGAAGACAAGGAAAAACTCCCAAAAAAATTCTTGTAGGGAAAAAATGGAAGAAACCTTGGGAAAGGCAGTTCAAAAAGAGACCCCTTTCCAGGTAGGTTGGGTGTGCAGTGGGTGTCAAAAAGAAGGGCGTCAATACAATACAATACAATACACAGAACAGAACAAATCCTCAATACAGTATAAAAATAAAAATATTACAAGTATGGAGCATAATTTAACAGTAGGATGATATCACATAATATGATTTGGATTTGTTTAGAGTCCTGGAGACCTTAGCCGTCAAGTTGCCTCCCCCAATTGGCCATTCAACAGCTGAGACAGCCAATCCAATGAATCGACCCCTCTACCCGACCATTCCGACATCCAACATGTATCACTGAGCTACAAATGCAAGTAAATGAGTGTGTGGGTGACTGGTTACCTGCAGGTCAGATGATTGTATGAGAGTTTAACAGTTTAATGGTCTGAGATAGAAACTGCCTAAGAATTTGGTGATACAGCCTTACAGCAATATGTTCATGCTTTATTTGCACATTTTTCTCTAATTTTCTCAAAGGTAAAAATAAGTTTAGCAATCTGTTTTTTCCATCCCATGATGCCTTACTGTAGGCTGCCGCTCTTTGCCAGTTTACCTCTTGTTACACCCCACTAAATCAAAAAATGAAAAGTTAAAAAAAATGCAGACTTTTAATGTGTTCATTTGAAAAGGCAAAAAATTCTTCAGTCAGAGCCTCAAAGGAATACTGCTGTTCTGATTGCCGGCTTTATTTTTCAAAGATACCTTAAAAATAATACTTGATATATACCACATTCCATGGTGGAAACTGGCCATAGCATTAGCAATGTGGTATATTTTTTTCTTTTTCATATTTTACAGAGTAATCCCTTTAAAACTAAATGGGTCTGAAATATTTACCCAGCTGTGGCACAGTGAAGCAGTGTTAGTATTGTTGCCTTATAACATGGAAGCTGGGATTCAAGTCCTAGGTGCTCCCTGTTTGAAATGTCCATATTCTTCCCATGCCTGCTCCACATGGGTTTTTTTCTGTGTACACCAGTTTCCCCCCCACAGTTCAAAGACTTGCAGATTAGGTGGACTGGTGATCCTAAACTGCCCCCTGCAATGGAGTTTCACCCTTTTCACAGATTGTTCCTACCTTGTGCCCAGCTTCCCTGTGACTCTGTATGTAGGTTGTAGATATGTAGGTTTGGAAAATGGATCGATCGATCGGTGGCATTGTCGTGGAGTAGTTAACGCAGTCATTTCACTCATTTTGCTTACTTTTGCTAAATTGGGGTTTCTCTATGTTTCAAGACTACTAAATAGATTAAATGGTCTATGTGAGGACAAGAAATTTTTCTAAAGAACTACATTTTCACAATCATAAATTCCTCTGTCTTTAGCAAAAAATAAGGTAATTTGTTACAGAAAAAAGATTTTTTAACATATTTATTATCATTTGTAGTGCATATATTCTCCTTACTCAGAATTAATCACTAGAAGCTGCAGCATTGGACACCAATGTGCCACTCTCAAATAATTACATCTATCTATCTATCTATCTATCTATCTATCTATCTATCTATCTATCTATCTATCTATCTATCTATCTATCTATCTATCTATCTATCTATCTATCTAACAATTAAATATCTACAGTATGTAAAAAAAAGCAATATGTTTTACATTCCAACTTGAAGTAAACAAAAAAAAGACAGTGTGGTCCACCATCATGGCCTAGGTCAGTGTTTCTCAAACCACTGGAACTTGGTGGTGAGTTGTGATCTCCCATTGTATGTATTGGTGGTGGGCTGCTGCTGTGACAGTCATGCTCGATCCCCCTTCCACTCTGATGATTGTACAAAGACACTGGTATATGAAAAAAGTGCGCTATCACACCAAAAAAAGACTGAGAAACACTGATCCAGTTGGAAAGTGCCTTTTGATAATGCAATTGTATTTTTTACAGTCACTACTATAACTTTATAATGTACAATGTGATAAAATGAGAGGGCAGTTAGGAGAATTCATAAATGCACCATTGTGAACAGACTGGGAATCAAACTGTGTCTCTGGAAGTATGAGGAAACAGTGCCAGACACCCACGCTGCTATGCTATCCAAAATAAATACATGAATAGCTAAAGTACAGTAGAATACTTACCCAGTCAAACAAAACAATTGCTGTAGTGATCCATCATTTTTAGCAGTTTGCAGGATAGAACCTGGGTAGCTGGAGATGCAATATAGACAGTAGTTTAGAACATTCACCAAAGCTAACAATCAGCAAGCATAAGAAAAGAACAGTTTTCCTGGTAGCAGAAACTAAAACCAAGTTAAATATGACATAACCCTAGTATGATGGTTAAGAAAGACGGCATTACATTTACTAGATTATGTGCTTCTTTTCATAAGGCAGTTGTAATGTTTTTGATTTCTTTTATTACCTGCAATCTGTAAATCGGTAGGGACATTCACCTATTTGTTGAAGTTGTTTGCTTGTCAGTGCTGCAAGAATGCTTCTTGTATTATGACACACTACTGGTAGAAAGAAAAATAAAATGGGTGTGAGGTACTGTATAAAGTAGGCGCCTTTCGATGACTTTTAAATTCCAATTCATTTTTGCAATAAAAATCTTGTTGCAGATATGTTTACTTGGAGTCATAAGGTCTAACTACCTAGCTGAGCAGGAATACTACACTGTCAGTTGTGAAATCATAGTTACAGATGCTTTTTATTAGGGGCCACAAGGCCCTCCTAGATAGTCGAGGGGGCAACACGATGCTGTCAGCTTTCAAAAACTTTGAAAATCAGAGCATCTGTGTTCAGCGAATGAAAAAAAAGTGGAACTTTTATATTTATTTTTTGAAAAACAAATCAAAATGTAAACACGGGTATTGCTGTATCTTTAACCTATGAGACATTCTGCTGTGATTGGAATATGTGGTTTTCATAAAAGAAATACGATATGCCAAAGCCCTCATGCAATTGCTTTTTTCTACATACTGCATTCTACCAGAGACTAGTAAAAATACTTAGAGGCCATTCAGGTCTTTGTGTCTAATCCATTTGTTTTCTTTTTTCATCTCTTGTGAAAAATCAGATGAATTGAGTTTTAGTGTTTCCAATACAGATTTATCTTTTTATGTGTAATACAGTACATTCCTTTGCACATATAACATTAACATGAGAAGACACAGGCAGGAAGCTTCATCCAGCTTGCAGCATGTAAGCAAGTGTGTCTCTTGATATGTATATTCACTAGTGTTTGCTAGGAAATCATTTCATTTGCTTGGCCAGTCAAAGTAAAGGATTGTGTGTAATTTTAAGTCTGGTAATGTTCTAAATGTGTTACTTCACAACCTAATCTGTACAATTACTTTGCAAAGCTTTCTGAGGTAGGACGCTGCAATGCCCCCTAGCAATAGGTAGATAAAGTGCATGGCAGACTTGGCATAATCATTGTGACACAAACATGTCTCTTTACAAATTCATCAAATGCAAAAACTCTTAGCAGGTCTGAAAACCAAGCAACAGCTGACTTTGTGTTTAACAGCAGCACAAAATCTGTTGCTGCTGACCTTCCACCACATATGGTGGTCTTATTGTCACCAGAAGGAGAGACGAGACCATCATCAATGACCCCTGCAGCACACCATAACCAAGATCAGGAGGAGCATTAGCTCAGAGCTGCCAGTCTCACAGCTATGAGCCACTCTGACTAACACAAAGAGATCCAAACTTTTTATAGACCAAATAACTAGAATGCAGTTTATGATCCTGTAGATTGTGAAAAGAGCTAGAAATATAAAGTGAATAACTTATCACATAGTAAAATCCACACCATGCTTTAGGTAAGGCTAGAAGAAACCCTTTATTCTATTATATCAATATACAGGAGTATTCATATATACTGTATATAACTGATTATGCATGTAAAAAATACAGAGAAAAATATATGAACAAATACATAAAAAATTATTTAAACAAACTGTATATAATTGTATTGTGACTTCTCCTGCCCCAAGAACCCTTAACACAAGGATAGGAGGACTGCCAAATCAATTCAAAAAACAGCTGATATTACAAGATAATAACTTTTAAAATTTCATACTATACAAATGTATAAAGAATTTCTCATAGATTTTCTCATACAAAGGGAAAAACATATGCAATGCATTAAGTATCAGTAATATGCATACTATACTGTGATTGGTACAAATCGAAAGTAAACAAGAATCCACACTTAAAACCCCTGCAACCTCATATAATGAAAGTTAAAACGAAAGTGACTGACATTCAATTACAATTTTGAATACTACTCAGAACTGACCAGTAGAAGGAAGCACATCCTGGTTTAAAAGCCTAAATAATTAAAATCTAAAGAAACAGCAGCCAACTACACCCACTCCACTCCAATGTTTGAGCAAAGGCCACGACATTCACTTTAAATCCTGTTTCGGTCAATCGATTTTGGACTCGACTCCAGGGAATTCACTGCCTCTTACAATAAATGCTGTCTTTTAAAAAAAAAAAATGCCAGAATGAGCATCACCTAAGCACAACAATTTCAGCTGCATTGTTACCTGCGTCCAGACTTCCTACTTAACAAGTAGACCAGAAGGACCTCAATTATTCCCTATCACAAACAGAAATGGCTAGACTACATTGTGAGATGAAGTTGGTGTTTTCTTTTGCATGTCTCCAGGCTGGGCAGAAACAAGTAGTAATTCTACATCACTACAGCAGATGGACGCTCTTTCCATAGAGAGAGAATTTCAAAATTGGTGCAGTGCCACTTCAAAATTCAGTTTGCCCGAGAAATTATCAGTTCAAAAGGATGATATATGGATACTCAATGGGTTAGAGCAAAATAAGCAGCGTTGTTGTTGGTAACAGGCATAAACATATTTTCAAATTGCTTTTTTTGGGATTCTGGATCTATGAGGTATTAATGCTTACAAATATGCTTTTCTGTCTCGTTTTGTACTTCCACACAGGTCTGAACATGCAGGGTACACCTGCCAGCACAGATCACCCTGTCCTCAAACTTGAGAAGCAGGCTTCATGGCCTGCACATGACAAAAAGGATCAGACTGAAAAAAGTATCACAATAGGAGAAGAGGGAAACCATTATATCCCTTGTTCCAAAATATCAAAAAAAAAAACAATGACTCTTAATAATTTAAAAATTTTGCTAACATAAATATCTCAAACTGCGGTGGGCTGGCATCCTGTCTGGGATTTGTTTCCTGCCTTGCGCCCTGTGTTCGCTGGGATTGGCTCCAGCAGACCCCCGTGACCCTGTAGTTAGGATATAGCAGGTTACATAATGGATGGATGGAAATATCTCAAAGTCAAAACATTAATTAAAAGGAAAAGATTTCATAAATCTAAGGCCTCATCCCCACATATCTGGGTATTTATTAAAACTTTACTTTAAAAAAAAATCCTGTCCACACTAGCACCATTTTAAAAAAAAATCTCTGTCTTACAGCATGAAATGGGCATAAATAACAAAAGGAATGTGATTTAGATTATGTCCCTCACACTTTTTTTTCAAATGTGTGTTCAGCATGGAATCTGCAAAAATACGGGCGTCATGAACACTACCTGGCCATTTCACTACAACGGCAACAAATTAACTCTTTTAATCACAGGTGGCTGGTATGTTAAGAGAAAACCTCCCCTTTCTGTTCAAATAATCCATGGAGTTTGTGGATGGCTGCTTTTTTTCTACATGAGTCCCAGTGAAACCCTGTTACAAGTTCCTCTACTTTGGACCCAGTGACAGGTAACTGCAGATACACAGGGCCCAGGTGGACTGTAACTGCTTCCCAC